>NW_011494797.1:1306985-1400198 GCF_000754665.1 Bison bison bison | reverse complement strand
CTCCTCCTGTCCCCAATCCCTCCCAGCATCAGAGTGTTTTCCAATGAGTCAACTCTTCGCATGAGGTGGTGAAAGTAAGTATTGGAGTTTCAGCTTCAGTATCAGTCCTTCCAAAGAATATTCAGGATTGATTTCCTTTAGGATGGACTGGTTGGATCTCCTTGAATCAAAGGGACTCTCAAGAGTCTTCTCCTACACCACAGTTCAAAAGCATCAATTCTTTGGCACTCAGCTTTCTTCACAGTCCAACTCTCACATCCATACATGACCACTGGAAAAACCATAGCCTTGACTAGATGGACCTTTGTTGGCAAAGTAATGGCAAAGTAATCCTAATGTTAACAACATACTTGTATAACGATATAGAACAAGTTAGAACCAGGAAATTACCACTGATACTATAACCAAACTGCAGACCTCATTCTAATTCCACGAGTTCATCTTTTCCATGTTTCAGATCTCAATTCAGGGTCCCACATGCATTTAGATGTCTTGTCTCCTCATTCTCCCTCAAATCTGTGACAGCCTGTCAACTTTGCTTGTCTTTTATCATCCTGACACTTTCATTGAGGACCAGTAGTTATTGAGCAGATTTATTCTCAAATAATATTTTTTAATGTTGGGGAAACATTTTTATTGTTTCCTAAACCCTCATAATGTGTCTGGACTTCATCACAAGTGTTTTCCCGTAGTAGGATTCTGAGAAATAAGTAGGAGCATATGAAGAGTACTGTAATTACTGCAATTATGGAAAAGTAATTTACTGGCTGTATAAATTGAGCAGATCTCAAATAGAGAAGATAGGCCATAAAAAGTGAGCAGGATATTGAAAATAAATATTTTGGGAGCTGGGAAATCACTACTTAAATGCACATACCAAATGTAAATGTTTTTCTACCATTTGTATAATTTAGTTTCTTAAAACTAAAACCATGAATTTTTTTTTTTAATTTAAAAAAATCAAGTAGATGCTGAGATGATCAAGTATTGACAGACGTCATTCTTCCTTTTGTCCATCTGGTAGATGGACCTAAAATTTTTTCATTTTGTGATAACTTGGTTAAAATTAAGTAAAAAAAAAAATTAGCAGGATTCTTTCTAAATTTATATTAGTTAAAGCCCATTTAGGAATGAATCATTGTGGAAAGTGGTGAAATATTTAAAAGAGGTGGGAAACATGATAGAGGGAAAGGTCACAGAATTTGATTCTAGAAAGACCTAAGGTAAAGCCCCAACTCAGCCACTTGTTAATTGTCTGGAAATCAGCAGCCTCCAACATTCACGAGTTCTTGTGTTAAAACCAGATGTTTTTCTAAGAAATTAGCCCTATCCTCAGGTATGCACTCTATCAATGCCATGTTCCCATCTGCTCAAGCAAAACCTCCCGTGGGGCCTGTAAGTTTCAGAAGAGGATGTCAGAAACACGAGTTTCCTATATTAACAACAGCAAGTTCTTCTCCATTGTTTTATTTAATCATCAAAACAGTCCTAACAGGTGAAATTATTGTTCCCTTTTTATAAAGCAGGAAAGCGAGCCTCAGAGAACTTCAGGTCACATTGCCCTGAAGTGGTGCAGCCAGGGTGCCAGGCCAGGTTTGTTGGAAGCAAAGCCTGTGTTTTTAACTGGTAGTCTATGTCAGGGAGCCCTGCTGCTGCCCATGGGGTCGCAGAGAGTTGGACATGACTGGGCAACTAAGCAGCAACAACTGTGCCACTCGCCCAGAGGAGTGTCAGAGAAAACAGATCTGCTGTCATCACAGACCTAGAATACCTGGTCCCTACAGCCATCCACAGCAATCACTATGAACTCACTTCTTAATTTGGTTTTTGAACAAAAAATACTGTTAATAAAACATTGCACATGACCACTTAACCTTTCAGCTTGGATAAGATATTCTTCTAAATTATAAGGCTGACACTGGGCTGGGCTATATCACTTTGAATGCTTGTGGAATTGTTTCTATGTAACTATACTTACAGTCTGATCAGCAGTCTGCAGTGAAGGTGTTATAAGAACCATTTGGCAAATACTGTTTGATTGCACTTGTACAAGGTACCTAGAATAGTCAAATTCATGGTCAGAAAGCACACTGGTAGGTGCCAGGGGCCCACCGGTGATGGGGGTGGGAGGTGGGTGAGGAGGGGGGATGGGGAGTTGATGTTTAATGGGGGCAGAGTTTCAGTTTAGGAAGGTGAAAAAGTCAGGAGATGGATGATGCTCAGAATTGCACAAGAATGTAAATGTACTTAGTGCCACTAAACTGTGCAATTAAATATGGTTAAAATAGTATGTTTTATATTATGTGACTTCTGCTTCCCTGGCGACAGCTGGTAAAGAATCTGCCTGCAATGCGGGAGACCTTGGTTTAATCCTTGGGTTGGGAAGATCCCCTAGAGAAAGGAACAGCTACCCACGCCAGTATTCTGGCCTGGAGAATTCCATGGATTGTATAGTACATGGGGTCACAAAGAGTTGGACATGACTGAGTGACTTTCACACACACAAAAAAAAAAGCATTAAAAAAGAACCATCTGGGTTGAGCTCACTAGTGAACTGAAAGTGGAGATGTCCTGGGAACAGCATCCCACTTTTTGATGGATTCAAACAATGAGGCAAATCTAGTTCCTAAACGGCTAGTTTAATTTTATCTGTTGGAAAATGTAATTATCATGAACAGTCACTTCCCCCTCATTCCTTTTACCCATCGACTGTCAGAGCAGCCCACCTGTATTTCATGTAACATGGAACTTTTATTATTACATCATATCCTTGGAGTCACCTCATTTTTTTTTTTTTTTACTTTTTTAGATTTTTCTTTTATTTATGTTCTTTTCCTGTGTTTCTGTGTCAATATGCAGCTTACATCCAGTTTTCAATGAGGTTAATTTTAAATAAACCTACTCTCCTTTCCCTTGGGCAAGTTGCTTAAGCTTTCTGAATATTGGTCTCATTAGTTATGCCGCTGCTGCTGCTAAGTCGCTTCAGTCGTGTCCGACTCTGTGCGACCCCATAGATGGCAGCCCACCAGGCTTCCCTGTCCCTGGGATTCTCCAGGCAAGAACACTGGAGTAGGTTGCCATTTCCTTCTCCAATGCATGAAAGTGGAAAGTGAAGTCACTGAGTCGTGTCTGACTCTTAGCTACCCCATGGACTGCAGCCTACCAGCCTCCTCCATCCCTGGATTTTCCAGGCAAGAGTCCTGGAGTGGGGTGCCATTGCCTTCTCTGCATTAGTTATGAGGTGCCGTCTTTTCTTAGATGTCAGGATAAAAGTAGTATGTGCAAAGTATGTAAGATAATGCAACTTGGTGATAAAGAGGAACTATAGACTGCCAACCCTAAGAAGTTGAAGGACTGTACTTCTTCAAACAAGTTTAAAGGTGAGAAAGTGATATTTGAGAAAATAGAATTCTGAATTAGATTATTATTAATCTATTGGAAGAATGTTAATAATCACAAAAGTCTGATCAGGAGCCCAATCACAAGTTCCTTTATTTCTGAGTACCCAGGGGAATCACTAGGCTTCCCCTGGTGGCTCAGATGGTAAAGAATCTGCCTGCAGTGCAGGAGACCTGAGTTCAATCCCTGGTTCAATCCCTGGAGAAGGTAATTGCTACCAACTCCAGTATTCTTGCCTGGAGAATTCCATGGACAGAGTAGCCTAGCTGGCTACAGACCATGGGTTGCAGGGTCAGGCAGGGCTGAGTGACTAACACTTTCACCTTCACCCAGTAGATACAGCTTGGTGTGCCATTGAGTATTGTTAAAATGCGGTGTTATTCTCAGATAACATTGAGGGATTTAACAAATGAGGAAGCAGTGCTAAGAATTGCTAAATGCCACAAATTGCCAAGTAACAAATAAGCAATAAAATATTACTGAAATATTTGAATACATTGCTCCCCTTAGTGCCCATTCTGAGATATGGGCAAATGCAACAAAATAGGATCTCAGCCTGTTAGTCCAAGGCTGTATGTTGAATACCCTGTGTAGAGAATAAATTCACCACCTTACAATCAGTAATACCCTTTTTTGCTTTCTATTCATTATTCTTTTGTTTTCCTTACCCAGGAAGTAACATGAAAGTGATTAGACCAGTATTCCCAGATCTTCTTTCACATACAAAAACCAAATAGTGTGGACAAAAAAATTACATAAAAAATATCGAGGATCTTAGTGATTCTTCTAAACCAAATAACATGAAATGTGTTTCAGAGTAATATGAGTTGAGAAATTTCCATTTAAATTTGCAAGTGTTGCTGGACATATGCCAATGTGATAACTACAAATACTGTTTATAATACAGAAAACTGTTTTGCAAGGTGTAATTGGTCTTTGCCAAAAAGATTTAATCAGCATTACTTGAAGGACTCTTTGAATTATCATACCAGACTCCAGTAAAATATAAACCCAGCACATTTATAGAACATTTTGTTTACCGACATGTCTTAATTGAATTCTCAACAAGTCAAGAAACTAATGGAGCCTCTGAGTTCAAGTGTTTGGCCAAATCACACTACATCTGACTCCAAATCCACAGTTCACAGATAATCCCTAAATTTAGTTAAAGTATTTTTGAAATAAATATTTATTTCACAGATTTATTTGCAATACAAAGGAAAGTAACACTGTTGAGAAATACTTTAAATTTTTCTTCTGGAAAAGTTGGCAATTTTTTTAAACTCATGGTTAAAAAAAAAATTCACAAGTAGAAATGAACAAGTTGTTTCGAGTCCTCAGCAGGAACGGAAGAAAGATACAGTGCTGTGGAGACTATTAACAAGTGGAAAAGGAAGATGAGCAGCTTTTTTTTTTTCACACCTTTGGGCTTTAGAATAGTACAAGGGCCTGGAATAAGAGAAACAGATAGTATTGAGTGAAAGAAAGAATGGTTATAAATATGTTTTTGCAAACCTGGGAAGAGCCATAAGAATGAAATGGTTGTGTCAAAAATAGCAGTTGATTAAGAAACGGCATTGATTTTTCCATAGTTCTAAAGGCAGAGAAATCAGAAAGCAGGATAAATGAAGTTAGTGCTGGGTGACATAAGAAAACTTGCAAGAAAAAAGAAGAAAGGGAAGACATTGAGAGTGAGCAGTGAATGCCCTTTGCTTTTTCTCTGAGGACTATTTACCCATCAGCTTCCAAACTAATTATTAATTTACTAAAGCCTCATTAGCCATCTCCTCTATGCTTGGCACTGGGCTAGGTGCTATGGGACCAAGAGGAAAAAAAATGAAACAAACAAAACCCAGAAATCACAGTTATCAGGGATCTCAGAGCTTTGTAGAGGACTGGCTAAACAATGCCAGTCAGGTGTCTCCCAAGAGGAAGGGTCTGTGTCTGCAGCAAGTTGTTCGGCTGAGCAGGAGTCAACAGGGAGAAGACGGTGAGCATGTTCTTAGAACACCTTCTGACTTGTCTCCTATTTCCTGTCACTCTTACCACCTTCCAACCCTGAACCTTATGCCTTTTACACTGCACCTTCTGAGTTTGTCTAGACCTACTCTGGTTGATATTTCCTCTGTGTCTTTGATTCTCTGCTCCCCTCTGCTATATATATCATATATAGATAGATAGATATAGATTATAAATATATCTATCTATCTGTATATTTGCTGTCATCACTGTGGTCTCCCCTCACTGACCCTAGCAGAGGACTCACCATATTGTGGATTGATTAATTCATAACTATGAACAGGCATTTACTGATTTAAGCATGACTCGTGCAGATTGAGAAAATCAAAGATGCCCTGTGGAGACTTAGAGAAGGAACTTATGGTTACCAGAGGGGAAGGGTGCAGGGAAGGGATAGTTAAAGATTTGGGGATGGACATGTAGGCACTGCTATTATTTAAAGTGGATAACCAACAGGCACCTACTGTATAGCACAGGGAACTCTGCTCACTGTTAAGTGGCAGCCTGGATGGGAGGGGAGTTTAGGAGAGAATGGATACATGTATATGTATGGCTAAGTCCCTTAGCAGTCCACCTGAAACCATCACAACATTGCTTATCGGCTATACTCCAATGTAAAATAAAAAGTTTAATAAAAGAAAGATATCCTGTGATAATGACCTGCAATCTGTGTATGATACGTGGGATCTGGCTGAAGCAAGCAACACTATGAGAGCCATGCCCTGTTCTCTTTCAACACACAGTCCTCCTCGCTGCTCCTCAAGCCCCCCAGGTATGTTCTCACGTCAGGACCCCCAGGCCTGCTGTTCCCTTCCCTGTACTGTTCTTCCTGCAGATAATCACACAGCAGGCCCCCTCAAAATACACCTTCTCAGAAAGGCTTTCGCTTGTCACTTGGCTTAAAATTTTAACCATTTTCCTTCCAACCATTCATATTCTGCTTCTCTCCTTCATTTATCACAGTGTATTTTACAGATCTGTTTGTCTGGTTAGGTGTCTGTGGTCTGTCTCAGCAACTAGGGAACTTTGTTTCGTTTCCCTGTGTTTTCGGTTCCATTCCCAGCAAAAATTCCTGGCATGTAGTAGATGCTGAATATATCATTGTTAAATAAATTAATGAGTCATTGAGTACTGTTAGCATCTACTTCCTCCTCCATATTGTGGATTGTATAACACTTGCCCTGCCTACATGACAGATCACTATAAAAATCAGATGAAATTATAGGTGTGTGTATGTGTTTGAAAAACCATAGTGCTTTCCATGATACAGTATTAATAGTAGTAGTGGTATAATTATCGTCAATATCATGGTGATTTTCTACTCTCATTGATCACCTAGAAGGTTTCTAGCTGTTCTCTTGGCATTGTATGCTGTTCTAGAATGTACCACCATCATATCATGAGACTGTCAGTAGCAGAAGGTAACCTGTGGAGGGGGTAGAAATAACGTGCCCCAACCAGCAATTGTTGCTCTGGAACCAATGCTAAGCCCCCATCATGGCCTTCAGAAAGCAACATGACTTTTCCACTCTCCTCATCTGCTCAGAAAGTCAATATCCAACCCAACCAGCTCCACAAATGTTACTCATGACCAGCTAGTAACTAGTAGTTTTGTAAATATATCCTATTGGTCACAAGTTGAGCCAGGTAAATCTAATGTCCATAGTAGATAATCCACTGTGGGGACATGAGGACAATACAGCCCCATGTATTATATACAGACATATGAGAAGTACTGTCTTCATTGATTGAAGGCAAGAAATATTTCAATGACATGAAAGTTCTGACCCAAACAGGTGGTATATAAACTGTCTAGATTTAGCTATGGTTTCTGAAAGTTTTCTGAAGGACTTAAAGCTCAAGGACTTAATGAGGGAATATTACTGGATTGATTACTCTGCCTTAATAATTAGGAGGTCTTAATAAGCTGCTTACAGCTTGTGAAATAGGATTGTTGAAACAGCCATGCTTACTGTGGGCTAATAAAGTTGAAGTGTCAAGTTTTCTAATGCATTGTAATCTCAGCACAACCCAACTCTTTAAACCTATCTATTATCTGTCCTTTAAAATCCACGACTGTCACATCGTGTTTTAAACAGTGTACCTCACAAACTCTATTTTTAAACGTTGATGTGTTTCAACAGCTTGGTATTTCATTTTGCATTGTTTGATGTACATCTTATTTTGAAATTCACTTGTAGACAGATACCCAGATACATCTAGGAGATGTTGTTTTGGGGATTTTCTCTATAGCAGTCTCTTATCTTGATTTGTAAAGATGCTGAGTTCTTTACAAAAGTAAATATTTGCTTACAAATTCCATACTACTGGATATTTTCAAGTTGTGTATATTAAAGTGAAGTCACTCAGTCGTGTCCGACTCTTTGCAACCCCATGGACTGTAGCCTACAGGCTCCTACATCCATGGGATTTTCAGGCAATAGAACTGGAGTGGGTTGCCATTTCCTTCTCCAGGGGATCTTCCCGACCCAGGGATCGAACCCGGGTCTTCTAAATAAAAATATAGGAGGTCTTCTTCAGTAAAGAAGCATAATAATTATGTGAAATTCAAGGGCTCTTCTTTACAGCATATCATTGTCCTTTAAAAAAAAGAATAACGACCTTGCTCATTCGGTTCAAAGAGAGTTTTGGCTCATCCTGCAGTTTCACTCCATAGAATTTGGGGGTGCACTTGATACAACCTATAGAAACAACTTGGAATGAATTTTAGAAATTCTTTAAAGTTTGTATTTCTTATTAAAGATGTTATAAGCCCCATGAATTATATGAAAAGCTTTTTGATTCAAAGCAGAGTTTCAGTTTAGGAAAGTGAAAACCCAGGAGATGGGTGATGCTGAGTTGCACAACACTGTGACGATATTAGTGCCACTGAACTACGCAGTTAAATATGGTGAAAATAGTATGTTTTATATTATGTGACCTTTACCACAATAAAAAACATTTTAAAATATTTCATAAATAGCTAGGGTACCCACCAGCTGGGATTCTACCAAGCGAGGTGCTGGGAATGAAAACAAGAAGAAGATACAGCCCCTATACACTGAACTCTCAGTCTAGGGGAGAGAGACACATAAATAGTTAACAACAGCACTGCATTCATCATGCTAAAATCCAGCTACATGTGTTGGAATTGCTTGGGAAAAACAGGTGGGAGTGATTAATGTTACTGAGATGGGGGCAAAGAAGGCTTTTCACGGGAGATGATATTTGAACTGGGTCTTGAAATATGAAAGGAAATTGACCAGGCTCTTGGGCAGTCTTATGCATTATAAGCAGAGGGTACAGCAAGCACAAGGAAATGATGCAGCAAAAGTGCATGACTTGTTTTAAAAATAGTCTTACGGAACCACAGAGTGCATAGGTGGGTGGGCAGGTGAGAGGGAAGGGAGAAAATGCCCTACAGGTATAATTATTAAAAAATTGCCTGAGCCCAGGTTTTGAACTACGTCACATGCCATGCTGTGGAGTTGATGTACTTATGCCATGGAGATCCAAATTTATGCCATGGAGACTTAAATTTATGCTGCAGGACCGGGAAACGGTTAATGTACTTAAAATATATCAAACCCATGCACCTCTTTAAAACATCTCCCCTAAACCCTTTCAACTGCTGTGTCCCTCAGTGTCTGCTCCACAGAGTCGAGCAGTTAAGTAGTAAGTACTACTGATTTGTATATAGTGATTCTTTCTCATTTGTTTCATTTTTTTTCCCCCTTATTTTCCTCTTCCAAACCTAGTTTTAAGCTTCTTGGAGGCTTGTCTGAGCCAGGCTGTTAATTATGTGGGTCTTAATGTCACCAAAACTAAGGTCAGAAGTCTTCTTGTTAATGGGTCTCCATCAAAGCTCTATGCCCAGGGGTCTCTGGCTCTTTGGGGTCTCATGGGATCCCTTAGGAAAGTTCTCCTTCTGCACCACCCTTTCTCATGCTCACCCCCGTGGAGCTCCTGTTCACAGGGCTCAGTACTCACTCGAGAGGCATCTTACAATTACATCCTCCTTAGACAGCTGCCTCATCATCTCCCATTTTTCTCAACGCTCAGTTTCTACCAAATAAGCATGTCACAGGGGCTTTAGGGGAACTTAAAATCAGGGACTTCAGTTTTGAAGAGAATGACTGTCATGGGTAATTGACAGAATGACTGCATTTTCACCAGAGCAGTGGAAATTGTGCAGAAGCTAAACGTTTTTGCCACTCCATAGAGTTAAATCCTGGAATTGCTTTCAAGGGGATATATGATTAGTGTTTTTCAACCCCTGGCTCTTGAATCAGAATTCCAGAGGGTTGTTGGCAGTTTTTAAAAGCAGCACGGGCAATTATGGGTAACAACTAGAGCTGATCACCTCTAGAAAGTAAACACTACTTTTGGAATGTAATAGGGACTGCAGACACGACTGAAGCGACTTAGCAGCAGCAGCAACAGGGACCACAGATGTCACACGCCACATAATGATGATAACTGTTGAATAGCTATTGAAATGCTGTTTTAGAATGTCTGCTGCATCCTTTTGAGTGTTACCCAACAAACTCACAAGAGACTCTGAGAAACAAATAGAGACTAGAGTGAATCAGGATCATTGTTTAAATCTGGTACGTGAGTTAACCCAGGACAGTCCCTGTTGATCCAGCGTAGTTATAAAGATCCCCTTTCCACTTTCAGAAGTGTACTAGTTTAGGTAATAAGTGATGTACTCACTTTATCTGTATTTGACACCTGGACTAAATAATTAGGGGGAAGATTGAGATACACTTTTTTCCCTAATAACTAGGAGAAAAGGGGGAAAGCATAGCTCTTTAGGTGTTGTGCTAATAAATCAGTATGTCCTTGTTTTAGAGACTTTGGTAGTTATATTTAGAAAAACTACCTAGCTTAATTATTAAAATGCATTTATAGGAAAAAATATTAACAGAAATGGACGGTCAGGTTTTCTAAATAGAATTCAGAAAAGCAAATTTCTTTTGGCAGAGGAGATACTAAATTAGAGGGGTGTGAACATCCTGCTAATAACACCAAGGGTGAAAAATCCTGTAAGTCATATTTCTTATGTTTATTTCATAACTCTTTGCTCACCAGATGGCATTCTGAGTCCTCATATGAGTTGTTCAGCTTCTGTGATCAACAAGGGGGGCGGGCGGGGAACTTTCAACAAAGGAAGTGATCCTTACTAGCTCTGGAGAGGTAGACCACTACCACCAGTCTTATATTTTACTAATACATTGCCATTGCGATTTATGCATGTGGTTATATTTCAAACCAAGATTCCCAGGTGGCACTAATGGTAAAGAACCCGGCTGCCAACGCAGGAGATGTAAGAGATGGGGGTTCGATCCATGGGCAGGGAAGATCCTCTGGAGGAGAGCATGGCAACCCACTCCAGTGTTCTTGCCTGGAGAATCCCAGGGACAGAGGAGCCTGGTGAGCTGCCGTCTATGAGGTCGCACAGAGTCAGACACGACTCAAGTGACTTAGCAGCAGCAGTAGCAATGCCTGGCACATGACATGCTCTTACTGAGTATGTTAATAATAAATATCTTAATTCAGATATATTTGAATGAGTATATAGTTTCATAAAAGATATTAGGGAGTTACTTAAAGATTAATAAAAATTGAATATATAATTAGGAAATTATGTAAGCAGATTCAGTACACATGGAGAGTGTCACGCTGAAAACACATTGATGAATAAACATCTTCCATTACAGACTAGGCTCTGAAAAGTGATAGTTTTGTCTCTTCTGAGTAAATCTCTGAGAATCCCTGCAGGCCCAGGGAGCTAGAGGATGACGTCAGTGTCTGAGAATCTGGAAGAAGCATATCAAATTTTAACAGCATAATCTATTTAAGATAAACAAGTCTCCTATAGTTATTATAATTATTCTCCTGAGTATAGATGTATATTTAATTACTGAGAAATTCACTAGAGGTACTAATGATCGATATTGGAAAAACCATTAGTCCAATGATAATTTCTCCCCTAACACTTAAATCCAATCTGAGTGGTCATGTAGTTAAAATAGAAAGAAATGTCTTCTAAGTCAGCAGTTCTTTGCACTTTCATCCAAAGCCATTATTCTTGATGAGACAGAATAATCAAAAGAGGAATGGCTATCGCCTGTTCTGGATATCATTAGCGTTACCTGAAATTTCAGTAATGGGAAAAAGATGCTTACAGTTATCTCATCAACTTATTATGTTGCATTTGTTCATCATGACCACTCACATTGACATCCAGAGTATGGTTTATTTTAGCAAAGCTATTAGTTTGGCTTGTGAGAGTTTTTTTAATCTATTCCATTTTGCACTTATATATTCAAAAATGTTGCTTGCCCTTTGAAAAGTAAACTTCATATAACATATTGAATGGGACTTAGAAGTTGGTTATGTTCAAATTAGTAGCTCTATGGTTAATAAAAGAATTGAAGGAAGTGTGTCTTATTTGTGAAAAACCGGTCAAATAGCAGCCAATTTTTGCTTATAGAAATAACATGCTGTATCCAGACTTTTACAACATTCCTCCAAATTCTCTATTCGTGGATAAAAACATTCAGAATATTGAAACATAATTTTATCTGAAAATAATTATCCAATGCCCATTGAGACTATTACCACTGTTGTTTAAACATTTGGCAGTCTTGGTGTTTGCTATCGCAGTGCTAACTGGGATTATGTTTTCCCATTTCATTAGTTCATTTAAAATGGTAAGTAGCAGAAATGAAAGAATTACTGGGGAATAAAGGAGATATATTATCTTCTAGAAAAGACACAAGTATAGTAGGAACTCTCATTGTAAAATCTGTGCCATAATTCTACTGTTTTACACATGTGTAGTTTAATTGTGAACTTTTGAATAAGTGCCTGAATGTGTGACCTTCAAAAGAAGCAGACTTATTATTGCATGAAAGAAAGTTGACACAAACCAAGTGTTTCTTGGAGAGCACATGGTGTTAATCAAGAAAAGACCAGCAGAAATTAAACGGGACAGCTGATAAAAGACAGAAGATCATTTAGATGTATAGATTTAAAAAGGAAACATGCTATATTTGAACTTAGTATAGATTCATCTTGAGAGTAAGTTAATTTTGCAACTGCTTTCAGTATCTGAAACATTTCCTTAAAGACTCAGGTGTTACCCACAGAGCTCTGTAAGTGGAGCTAATTTATATCATAAGCAATTCAAGAGAAAGACTTACTAATTGTCCCATTATTCCTTAAATGGCAAGAAAATAAATATAGACAATTATTACTTTCCTTTAGGGGAAGAGCCTAACACCTAAGACTTCTCCAAAACCACATTTAATTCATTTGAGAGAATTAACAATTATACATAGATATGTGATTGTATATGATAACATGCTATATATATATACACACACACACATATATACACACACACACACATATTTGATTTTACAAGCTTGATTATGGACTGTTGGAACACAAATATTTAAGACAGAGAAATCAAGATAATTCCTACTCTCTGTTTTCCCATCTGGCAGTGGAGGAACCTAGCCCAGGGCAAATGTTCGTTTAACTTTCAATTGCTTACCTTCTGGGTAAGGATCATTCCTTCATTTGCTCAACAAATATACATTGGTGTTCTAGAACTGACATAAGTTAATTTGGTGGTTTAAGTGATTGTCAGGTTCTTTGCCAGTTCCCAGAGGTTAAATGTTTGGGGATTTATAAGTCTGGCCCTTAGGTGGTTACAATCAAAGCTAGCCCCAGACCAAGTTCTGACAAACTACATTTATCAGCAAATAGGAATAAAGACACCACTAAGCCTGTTCTCATAAGTCTGGGCAGGTCTTCTTTCTGTCCTCTGGAGACAGAAATGTAAGCCATTTCTTGCATGAATAGCTCACTCCAGGCATATAAAGCAATGTTGTGACTGCAGGGTCAGGCAACAGAGACCCACACAAAATGATGCCCTGCAGACCAGCAGGCATGCACTGGAAAGATACGAGGCTTCAGGACCTCATCTCTTCAGAGACTGTGTTCACCCAGGGCACTAACACCCCTAGAGCCTCCCATCCTGAACGTTCATTTCACCAGCGACAAAATTGCTTATCAAACCCATCTATGCTAATTAATCAACTCTCTGGTGTAGATTTCAGTAATGATGTCTGATGTGCTGAAGAAGCCACCGCTGGGTGGGTGGGTCCTGATTAGAGTACTTTAAACACTAACTTTTGTCTCTAGATTGTAGATTAAGTATTGGAGTTAATTGGTACATACGCACTTTACAATTTTTTTTTAATTGAATTACTAGGTAAATACTAGACCCCTCCTAGTTTGCAGGCACTGTGCTGGGTCTTACGTGTACATGAGGAGCAAAACAAGTAAACACTCCTGTTAATATATAATTGAAATTGTTGGTAAGGCTAGTCAGGATGACTGGTGGCCTTTGAGACTGTGATGGAGGTGACAGTTGAAGTCAAGGAAAAATAATTGAAGAAAGCAATCCAGTTGCTGTCACTGAGTGGTAACATCCTCCTTACACTTTTCTTATGTCAGATATTTGGGGCAGGAGCTTGTTAGGTGAAGCCGTATATCCATGTATTGAGGGTCCAGATAAAATAAATGCAGACAAGTCCCAAAATGCTCGCTACTCAATACTTCTTTCACCATTCCTGCAGTCATGCTGTTACAATCCAAAGACTGTGCTCCAAAGTGTCTTCAGAATTTTGAGCTCAAGGTTGAGCCAACATTCTTGGCTCAACCCCAGGGTTCTCTTGATTAAAGGTTTGAAAATGAAAACAAAAGGAGTTTTATATTTTGTGTACAGTGTTGTTTCATTTTTTTCAAAAGAAGGCAAAATCTCTTAGCTTAACTTTGAAGGCTAAACTCAGGATTAGGCATTAACATGTTTTTTTACAAATAAGCTTACAGCCAAGAAAGCATTTTTCTTTTTTTCTTTTTACACAGTAATCAGATACTGTTGTTTAGGCAAAATAACAATGGTTGATTGTGGATTAATGTGCATTGTTTCCACACATGTATGTCTCTCCAAGGAGTGCCTCGAGGAGAGGGAATGTGTTTTCCCCCTCACGTTCCCTTTCTGCTTTTCCCAGCATTCTCCTTACTGTCCACCACCTCCTCATCCTCCTTATCTTGACTGGACCTCAGAAGTGTCCCCTGTAATACCTACCATGAGACTGTAGGTACAGATAGAAGTAAAGGAAAGAGGATTGAAAGTGGCCATGAGTCTAAAGCCAAACACGTATGTGATCTGGTTTCTCCTCGACTTCCTTCCTCATCCCAACTGCTAAAGAAGACCTGCCAGGCTTTAGGGTGACCACAGCACCCACCCATTCACACATCTCTCCTCCACACTTAGTCATCTCATCACCTCTTCATAGATACCATCTCCCTCTGGCTTTCAAACTATCAGAAGAAATTCTGTAAGCTTTTCTGTTTCCTTTGATTGGCTCGGTTCTTTGGAATTACCCCTTTCTTATTGAACAAGAACGAGTCAGACCTTCTATTAATTGTTTAAAAGTTAGAAGTGGAGGGGAGATGTCCCACAAAGATGCATGAACCCAGTGATTTTAACCTAAGCATATATAAGCACATAAGCATATCTATGTAAAATTGCAGCCTGCCCTCCTTCCAATTCTCTGCAGTCTGCTCCACTGTTCTGTTTGTTTGTTTTCCTTTCTTTTGCACATATTGCCTTCTATTGTTTACTTATTCCTTATTTTGAGTGTTCAATACATCTCACCTCTGCTGAAATGTAAGCTGCAGGAGAAGAAGGATCTGAAACAGTGCCTGGCACATAGTAGGTACTCAGGCAACACACGGTGAATTGAATTAAAGAGAATTGCTGCATCACATTCATTTGTTTATTTAGCTGCGTCTGGTCTTAGTTGCAGCAGGCTGGATCTTTTGTTGCAGTACACAGACTCTCTAGTTGTAGCGGGATGGCTCACTAGTTGCTCTGCCCCTTGTGGGATTTTAGTTCCTGGACCAGGGATTGAACCCAAGTCCCCTGCATTGCAAAGCAGATTCTTAACCACTGGACCACCAAGGAAGTCCTGTTGCACTGTGTTCTAACAATTGTCTCTATTGTATACATCACTTGTTACTAATACCTTAGGTCATCTAAGACCTGAGGAGCTGCAGTTCTCTCTCAGCAACCACCATACCCTAAAAGGATGATAAAGTCTGTACTTTTAATCGGTGGTTTCCACAAACACCCCGGTACATTTGAGCTTTTGCTGAACTCAAAAGCCAACAAGGAAGGGTATAAAAACAAATCCCAAGGTGCATCTGAAGTCTTTTGAAATTAAGACCTCAGAGATCATCACTCAGCCTGATGTCATCCTGCACTAATATTAAAGATTAATATTTAGGAGAAATAATAGAGTCAAGTGTCTTCCTGGAAGTGTATGACTACCATGCAAACTTTTTTAATTTGGCAAACTTTCTGATTAAAATGAATAAGTAATTTCTTTTTGCAAGGAGCTATTGAAAATAATTGTACATGCAACACTTACAGAGTGTTTTTTTTTCATCTTGTAAAAGGATAATTTGCTAAACTTGATTAAAAATCAGACACTGAACTAGATCTGAGATTGTCGCATATACTATTGAGCGACTTTAATCAAATTCAGCATTATTATCTTTTTATTTGCTTTTACTCTGCCTGCAGGTACAATAAAGTGGAAATATGTAAGCAATGGAGCATATTTATAATACTAGTCAAAGCGCCAGGTGGGTTGTAAAATAAATGTAATTGTTTTCAAAGATTGAACCAGATTAGCATGGATTAACACATTCATTTTGAAACCCATGGCAGGAAGGCATTCTAAGCAAGCCTTCAAACAACCCTTGTTACTTTGTTAATATCCTATCTTACTACTACAAAATCACTGCCCCATAAAACAGAGAGCAGTTTAACTCCATTCACTTTCATATGAAAGAAATGCAATTTATTAAACAAGACAAGAAAGCAGTTGTCTGCCATATTGAAGGCCAGATTTGCAACGATGTGCACTCTGGCTTTCAGCAGATGAACAACAGTGACAGACATGGGAGCCAGAATTGTGGCTGCAGTAAATATTCATAACTGCTCGCGCTCAAGGAGCGAGGGAAGGATGCCTGCGTTTGTAGCGCAACACTAGCAAAGGATGAATCGGGGCTAGACCGGCAAATGCTCATGCTGGCTCATAAGCCCTGGGCAATTCAATGCTAAAATCCTTCATGGCGAGTTGCTGGGTGATTTTGCAGTCCCCTTGACTTGAGTGAGGTGGAATCTTTCAGATATGCCCTGCTGATAACCATTAACCCTCCTCACAAACCTTAAAATAGACCTGCTTGAGAAAGCATGTTGTCAGTGTATGACATCCGGCAGGGGAGAGTCAGCCCTGGTGGGGGGACATGGTTTCTGATGCAATTTAGGACCTGCGGCTGACTACAAGAAACCTGCCCAATTTTAAGAGGAATCAGTCCTTGGTGAATTACACTCAGGAAAGCTAAAAGAAACGCGTATGATAGCACCTCTGGGTGTGTTCCGTACGACAGATCTTGATTCTCTTGCTCTTGTTATAAGTATCCCATCATTTTACACTGAAGACTGTAATTCACTTCTGTATTTACTGTAAGGATCTTGTCTACTAAGCAAGGTAGAATCACTTGTGCAAGAAATGGCAATCGGATTTCCTGAGCAACTGGTCCACCTTCTGAACTAATCATATTGCCTTTTTTGGTTTTCATTGCTTGGAAACTTGGGAGTAGCAAATTTTGTCTTCCAGATTCAGTAACTGCAATATATGAAGTCTTACCCATAGAATTTCTATGTCCTGGTTCCTCATCCAAATATCCTACTATTTTCTATGTAGCTTGTTTTGGATTTTCCTTTATTTTGTGTGTGTGCATGTGTGCTTTGGCTATATGCTAGGTCTTCATTACAGTGCTTGGGCTTTCGCTAGTTGAGGCAAGCAGGGACTACTCTCTAGCGGTGTGTGGGCTTCTCTTATTGAGGGGCACAGACTCTAGGTGCCAGGGTTTAGTAGTTTCAGCTTCCAGGTTCTAGAGTTGTGGCACATGGGTTTAGTTGCTTCGAGGTATGTGGGATCTTCCCGGACCAGGGATCGAACCAGTGTCCCATGTATTGTTAGGTGGATTCTTATCCACTATGCCAGGGAAGTCCTGTTTTGTATATTTTTGTAAATAAGGACAAGTCTTTTATGGAAGGCACACATTATCTAAGACATGCACACATGATGAAATGGCAAATGGTAGGAAGAAGTTGCTAAAATGAGGAAATTTGCATTATTAAGCAGAGGTTATTCAGTTCTCACCATAGGTTGGTCAGAATCATAGATATTCTGATATTACCAGTACCCATATAAATAGGTATAGATGGAGACCATTTTTAAAATTTTAACCTGATACCTTACAGATATTGACTAATTTAGATAACTTACAGGGATGTAAAACTACCGATCTCAACTAGAAATAGAATGATGCATTAGGGTGTTTTCTACTGGCTGTTACTGAACTCTGGATGCTATGCATGTTATCAAGTATCATCTCTCCTGGGCATTTTGATGAGGTTCTCTTGGCTGTGTGAGGTTTGGCCCATTGACATCATGCTTGTTTTTTTTTTTTAATGATGTCACTGATTGCTACAGCAATGAATACTTAGAAACCCTTAACTTTAAGACCTTCACTGACTCTTCCAGCTTCCCAGAACAATTGTGAGAGAGATCTCTTCAAGATTGAAATCACTTCTCTCTGCCCAGCTGCCACGGGAAGCTCATATGCTCAACAAATGTAAAACATGCTCGACACTCTCTGAGGAAGTAGGTTTTGCAGCGCTCAGGCTCTGTTTGGTAATTCTTTTGTGATCCAAATGTACCGTTCTTCAGGAAAACATGTACATATTGTTGCAAGGGAGGGCTGTTATGTTTTACCGTGCAGTTACGCCTAGCCATGGCATAGAAGGCCAGGGGGTGAAAACAACAGATTCTATTGCTTGAGATCACAAATGTAGGAATTTTTCAAAATTTGATTGTGAGATATTATTCTCAGCTCAAATTGCCTTGTTTGGGTTTTGCTCTGTACTCGTTTTCCTCATTGTCTACATTGACTTTTCTTGTGAAGTGTGAAAGTCGCTCAGTTGTGTCCACTCTTTGCAACCCCATGGACTATACAGTCCATGGAATTCCTCAGGCCAGAATACTGGAATGGGAGCCATTCCCTTTTCAAGGGGATCTTCCCAACCCAGGGATCAAACCCAGGTCTCCTGCAGTGCAGGCAGGATTCTTTACAAGCTGAGCCACCAGGGAAGCCTTTTCTTACGAGGGACTATTCTTACAGGATTCTGTTAAACATTAGAGTTATCCATGAGGTAACATCTATAGAAACAGAAAAAATAGCCTTAGTCCCTCTCAAATCCTGACCCCTCCCAACTCATCTCACGCTGGGAGACCTGATACTCACATCAGGAAAACACATTATATTGTACTGTAAGCCAAGAGAAGCATCTTCAAAATTGTTTTCTCTAGAGTCATTAACCACAGCTCTACAAAATATGGATGAAAGAAACCTCACTTTTCAGCATTTTATCCATAGTTTGTTTATACATTATCTAGTTGGCCTCTAATTCTTTCAAAGAAAGATGCTTCCATCAATTTCCTAGGAGTTCTCCTGGCTGGCAGCATTTTCATGACAGTTAGACTTAACAGCATGCCCTACAAAGAGCTGAGACCTTTAATTGAATATGTCACAGAGTCCATGCCTCCATCTGGGGCCCCCTTGGTGGAGGGTGAGTCACCTGGGAGTATAGTCACATTCCACCTTTTCAGGTTCCAGGTCTATGGTTCAAGCAACCATGGATGGAAAATATTAAAAAAAAAAAAAAAGAAAGAAAGAAATCCAGAAAGTTCCAAAACTTGTATTTGCCCTGTGCTGGCAACTATTTACATAACATTTACATGGAATTTATAATAATTTATGTGGCATTTACATTGTATTAGGTATTATAAGTAATCTAGAGATGATTTAAAATATACAGGAGGATGTGTGTAGGTTATATGCAAATGCTACACCATTTTATATAAAAGTCTGAAGCTTTCTTGAATTTTTGTGTCTGAGATAGGTCCTGGAATGAATCCCAGTCAGATACCCAGGGACAGCTATGCAGGTGACAGTCAAGAGACCTGCTGTGAGTCTCCGCTTCGACTCCACTGTGTTCCCACAGTCAAATAATTCACTTTTAAATCATATGTTAAATGAGGTGCATGCATGCGTGCATGTATGTGTGTGTGCCTTTATGTGCTCTGTCGCTTCAGTCACATCTGACTCTTTGCGACCCTATGGATTAACACACCAGCTTCCTCTGTCCATGAGATTCTTCAGGCAAGAATACTGGAGTGGGTTGCCATGCCCTCCTCTAGGGCACCTTCCTGACCCAGGGACCGAACCCACATCTCTTGAATCTCCTGCATTGCAGGCAGATTCTCTTACCACTGAGCCACCGGAGAAGCCCGTTAAATGAAGGGGTTGTGCTAAATTATCACTAAAATGTTTCCCAAGCTCAAACTGGTTATTATATTCCCATTTTGTTTAATCTATCTAAAACATACCTTGATTGATTGGCCTTTTAGAGAAAAACAATCAAAATAAAGACTGCTTTTTTTTTTTTTTTTTTGCATTTAACCCCTCATTTACCTCTCTTAGTACTTCATCTCATTCTGTCCTAATACACCTGAGAAAGGCAATATTTTCCCATCAGAGATATGGGCTCCCTCTCTCCACAAGGGAGATGGCCTGGAGTGCCCTAGAGAGGTGTCAGAATTTTGGGTAGAGAAAGGAGTATGTGGGATTCCCATGTGGTGCTAGTGGTAAAGAATCAGCTTGCCAATGCAAGAGGTGTAAGAAATGCAGGTTCAATCCCTGGATCGGGAGGATCCCCTGGAAAAGGGAATGGCAACCCACTCCAGTATTCTCGCCTGGAAAATTCCATGGACAGAGGAGCCTGGCAGGCTGTAGCCCACAGGGTTGCAAAGAGTCAGATGCAATTGAGCAACTGAGAAAACAGTCTGTACTGAATAAGGCGCATAGCAGAGTTGACCCACTAAGAATCACTGAACTATGTTGTCCGTTTAGTGTCTTAACAGGGAAATCTGCCCTCTGCAAAGAAATTTCCAAGGTATTCCCACTCAAGCCACTAAAGAAAAGTTCTTAAAGCTTGCCTGCCTCCTCTGAATCTTCTGATGCTGGCATCTTTGTTTGTGTTGTTCAGAATCCACACTGAGCACTAAGTTAAAACTCCCAAATCTAAGGAATTAAAATCTTCCCTATTTCCCATCTACTTCGCAGGACTTACCCTGCTCCTACCTGAATCTCTGCTGCAGAGCTGGGGGCTTCTAGGTCGAATAGACAATACAATCATTTATTTACTACCTCCTTAAACTTCCCAAGCATTCTTCGTGTCTTTTCAAATGCTCACATTCTGCTAAGTATGTTCCTAAATGAATCTTTACAAGTCAGGTAAACATAGTTTATTCCTCGTTTACCTCATGATAGTTATGCGTGGTTCTGAAACTTCACAAAAGAGCCTAAGAGCATTTTTATGAACACCTTAGCAAGTGTGAATTAAATGAGATTCTGATCTTTAGAAATATGCAACTTTTGATCTCTGTGCCCATTTTTTGGGGGGGGGGGGGTGATGCGTCACCTCAGTAGTGAATCCTCACATTGTTTTGAAGATGATAAAAAAAGGCATGATGTGGTTTGCCCAGCAATCCGTCCTCTGCCAATTTGCAATGTTAAAGGAGTACATGCAAGGAAAATTTTATAGTAAAGAAACCAAAGCAGTGTGATGAGTCTTAAGCTACTTGGTCAGAGAGAAATGAAGGAAAAGATGAACCCTAGCTTCTCAGCACTTCATCTCTGGTGAGGGCATGCTATAGAACCATGAGATGAAATCCAGAGTCAGGGTTAACTGACCAAAGCAGTCATTTATGAAATTTGATGGTTGGATGGGAAGTCTTGCCTAGTTTTCTTAAGTTAGGTGTGAATAACCCAACTGGCATTATAATGCTTGACAGAAATTATGCACAATTAAGTGTGTTTCCTGCAACTGACAGCATTGAACGGTGCTGTAATTTTGCTATTCTCTTACTTTCTGAGAATGCTCTGTGAATTTTTGGACATTCATATATATTGGAGCTGTTTTTTCTTTTCTAAGTCACTTCAGTTGGGCCCCACTGTGTGCGAACTTATGAACTGTAACTCACCAGGTTCCTCCATCCATGGGATTCTCCAGGCAAGAATTCTGGAGTGGGTTGCCATGCCCTTCTCCAGGGTTTCTTCCAGGGATCAAACCCCTATCTCTTACATCTCCTGCATTGGTAGGCAGGGTTCCTTACCACTAGCACCTCCTGGAAAGCCATATCAGAGTTAGAAGCTCTGAATTGTGACCACATAAAAATGTTAGTGCTTCTGTTGACTCAAGTTCTGGTCCTGGCCTAATAATGCTTACCTAGCTTGTGGCCTCACACAAATGCCCTAACCTTTTACTTGCCACCATCTGACTCTGTACAATTGAGGTACTGATGTGTGGCATCTCTGAAATCCTCTTCATCCATTCAGTATCTATTGGATGTCCATTGTAAGATGGGCACTGTTAGAAATGAGAATGAATTAGACTCAGCATTCTTTGATCTTCCCAGATAACCTGAATTTCTCACTATAATATCATTTACATTTTGATGAGTGAGCAAAGGGTTAAACAATGATGAATGCTAAAGATATTTATCAGATTTCTTTTTGAAGCAGAGAAGCATAATGATAGAGTCTGATTTTTTGGATGGTGTTCAATGAATTAGAATAGACAGTATAAATTAATTTTGTGAATAAAATTTTATGAGACACTATATCAAATAACTTCAGTAAAATCAAGATATATTGTTATACCCATTGCAGATATTCATGGTCTAATCTTGTAATTATATTTTTTAATTGGATTTGTACAACCTTATTATCCAATTATTCACCCCATGCTGTTCATAGGTACATAAATGTTTATTGCTATATTCCTTAATGTTGGTTCATTGTATTTACTAGAAAGAAGAATGTCAGAAGTAATCTCCATGACTTTTCTACTTTCTCAATTGTAAATATATAACTTTGGATATAGTTTTTCAATGTTCTGTTATTTCTTTAAATAAGAAAAATTAGTACAGCCTGGAAAATCCCATGGATGGAGGAGCCTGGTAGGCTGCAGTCCATGGGGTCGCGAAGAGTCAGACATGACTGAGCGACTTCACTTTCACTTTTCACTTTCACGCATTGGAGAAGGAAATGGCAACCTACTCCAGTGTTCTTGCCTGGAGAATCCCAGGGACAGGGGAGCCTGGTGGGCTGCTGTCTATGGGGTCGCACAGAGTCGGACACAACTGAAGTGACTTAGCAGCAGCAGCCGCAGAACATATGCTCTTTTTCCCCCAGTGCATAAGTTTGGGTGCTACTAAGCAATCATTTGGGCTAAATCCATTTAGCATTCAGCTTCTAATGAAACGGACGATCTTAAGTGGAACTCAGTCTCAAGGCCGTTTTGTCCGCAGTGAGCCGTTTCTCAAGCTCCAAGGAGATCGTGAGACCCAGTAAAGAAGCCTGAAGTACACATAGTCAAGTCTCAAAATTCACTCATAAAGATTTTCTGAATGTCTATCTTATGGCTGGCCCTCTAGGCTCTGAGAAACCAGAAGTGAATATGACAAGCCCCTTTCTACAAAGGACTCACAGTTTTGTTTAGCTACTGACCATTTATACTTTATAATATGAGTATGAAATCTGAATATCTGGATATAAATATTAATTCCCGTTTTGGAAAAGCTATGTGGAACGGATGTATGATGCCTTTTAGTCAGTCCAGCTGTCATCCTTGCATGGATTACTGGATAGGTTTCACATCTTCAGTGACTATATTTTGGGGCAGGTTTTAATGATCATTGAAACATTAATTCCATTGTATTTTTTCACTTTCAAAATATTTTCAACCATAATGTAAATTAAGGCAAAACCACTGTTAGATGATAGGTTAGGCTACCAGATTTTCACTGTTAACTAGTAAGGAATACACTATATAACTGATGAATTCTTAATTGAAAAAATACCTCCTGTTCAAATTCCTAAGTTATTAAGACTTGACAAAAATATCAAGGACTGGGTGAGAGTGCAACTTGGGGTTAAGATTTTCTTTTACCACTGAGAAAAAGGAGACGTAGAGATAAAAAAAACCACTGCCCATGATACATGAAAGAACTAACACTGGAATCCACATTTTCCCCTCCCCATCTGATTCTCCTTCTACTGTGCCTTATTCTGCTACCAAAATTGTTAACAAGGATCATAAAATGAAAATATCTGTATCTGTATTTATATCTATATATACTGTGTCTTGGAGAAGGAAATGGCAATCCACTCCAGTGTTCTTGCCTGGAGAATCCCAAGGATGGGGGAGCCTGGTGGGCTGCTGTCTATGGGGTCCCACAGAGTCAGACACGACTGAAATGAGTTAGTATACTATGTCTATGGGATGTCCCCAGTGGGTCAGCAGGTCTGCCTGCGATGCAGGAGACAGAGGAGACATGGATTCTATTCCTGAGTCAGGAAGATCCCCTGGAGTAGGAAATGGCAACCCAGTCCAGTACCACTGCCTGGGGAATCCCCTGGACAGAGGAGCCTGGTGGGCTACAGTCCAAAGGGTTGCAGAGTCAGACACCACTGAGCCACTGAGCATGCACGCATCCTATGTTTATATCGAGCATCTGTACATTCTGGTAACCTTTCTTTTCTATTGCACTGGGTCTTCTTTGCTGCTCATGGGCTTTCTCTCGTTGCAGTGTGCAGACCTCTCATTGTGGTGGCTTCTCTTGTTGCAGAGCACAGACTAGAGTGCACGGGCTTCTGTAGCTGTGGCACATGGGCCTAGTTGCCCTTTGGTCTGTAGGACCTTCCTGGACCAGGGATCAAAGCTTTGTCCCCAGCAGGTGGGTTCTTAACCACTGGACCACATTTTAAATGAAGCAGATAATCTATTTGTGGCTGAAGAAAGTGAGTTGAAAGTGTGCTTGCCTGCTGGCAACTGTAGATGTGAATCAGTGCTACCTCAATGGTTGGAAGCATGGAAACAGAGCACACGCAATCCTTTGGTATTCCTGACTTAGCAAAAATAGGGATTAAATTTGGATACAGGTTCATGGAGAAGACAAACATTATCTAATTTTACCTCAGACACACCCCTGTGTTGTTTAATGGACAAAAAATATGTATTTGTGTGTTCCCCAAAGATGGATGCTTTGTGAATCATTTTAAAAAGATGTACATTGATAAGAAAAATTAAATAAGATCTCATTATTTTAAAAACATCTAGTATCTGCAGATACAAAGAACTCATATAATACAGATTATACCCTTTGTCTTCTTTTTTTGCTGCTTAAAAATAGGTTTTACCAGGTGAAGAGTATGATAATTAAATATTAATTATAACTAAAAAGTATAAAGAATAATTGTCCTTTTAGCTGGTAAAGAACCTGGTAACTCTTCCACATGAGTTGCTGTTGAAGCATCTAAATATAGTTTTAGCAAAGAGAAACCTAAAGAAAAAACCATGAGATGCCTCTGTTGAATGTTTAAAGTCTATTTTTTACAATGGAATTAGGCTTACTCTGTGAGGACATTACAGAAAGACATATTTTGAATTAACATAAGGAGCAAATTTCTAAACTTTCTAGGAACTGTCTGAAAAGGATGGGGGCACTCCCGAGGCAGGGGCTCTGCCTCTGAAAGTTTCAGAGATCTTACACCTTTACTGGAACACAGCTTACACCTTTTCTGGGTGAGGCTGCAGCAGTTGTTTGAACCAGATGACCTCTAGTTCCTCTCAACAATGAACCCTGTTAAGGCATTATTGAACAATTATGCCAATGGGAGTACAAAGGAAATCCAAAATCAAGGATGGTGTTTGGTTTTATTGATCCACAAGAATGGCTGTGGCTGACTGAAATTCTATCTTGAGGAGGATCCTGAGGCCACTTCTGGGCTCAATATAAATGAGCGCCCTGATTGATTGATGATGCTGCACTAGGAAAGAAATGAAGGGAAGGGTTCACCCCTGCACACAAGCCTGGCCTGTGCCACCTTGACCTTAAAAGGCAATCTGTCTTTTCTCCATCTCTAGCATTTGATTATTCATTATGTTCCACCTTTGTTCTTATGCACCTAAGCATATTGGTTAACTCAGGTTTGAAATTCCAGTGATGAACAGTCTTCCATGTAGAAGGTTTTTTTTTTAATTAACTAAAAATTATACATTTATAACTTAGAAAAAAGCATGTGGTGTATGTTACCATCCCTTTTAGGATGACTTATGATTTGATTAAAGATTATAATGAACAATCAGAAGATTTAACTATTAGAAGATTTTATTCAAATCGGCCTTTTAAATTATTGAAAATCTATCTGGCTTCGTGTTTTGGGAAGCTTCGTGTCTGACTTCCACATGCCCTTTGTTCTTTTTCTAAGTTTGCCTGGCTTAAAGGAAATTATTCAGTGCAGAGCTCAATTACAAATGTGCTCTGACAGTCAGGAGGCTTTCTCTCTGGTTTTATCTGGAACTCCAACAGAGGTGATGAAGAAGTCCCAAGGCCTGGAATATAAATTCATACATCCGCAAACAGTAATGCTGATTTTTTTTTTTCATCTAAATCTTCAGGAAAATCCAAATTTCAGAGAGTTTCTGGTTCAGGATGTTTCCATAACTCTCTTTGTCTTAAGACAAAATGCAATGAAGTATATGTGAGCCCATTATATTGTGCAACCACTGTAAATAAAAATTAAAAAGGTAATCATAGTTATCAACATTTTGATTTGGGCCAAAAATCCGTGGGTTGGAGGACATTCAAAAGTCTAATGACCTTGAGAGATTGTAGGGTTTGAATTTTCATGAAGATGAACTTTCCTAAGTGACTTTTGCAGATATTTGTACACAGTAAGCATTTGTTTGATGTCAAGCATGATGAATGTCGTTTTCTTCCACTTATTTTCCCCTTTAAAATATATTTATTTTGATCATGCTCTTTAGCAAATTTTTCCTCTGAGACCTTGTACAAATAAAGTAATAGATATAACAGAACCTAAAAACAGAGATGGGGCCATTGACTTTTTAATTTAAAGTTATCTAATTGTTCTACTGATGGTTTACATGTGTTTATTTTTAGCATTTTACATATTACTTCCACGTAATTATCCTAAAATAAGTACTTATTGGAGACTGAAAATCAAAACATGGATTTCTTTTTTAAATCATGAAAGTATGATAACACATTTATAGAAGACTTGGAAAATATAGAACACAGTTTCATACAGTTCCACTGTATTTTACAATTACAAAATGTTTTTTAAAATCTTTTACAAAGATTTTTAGTTGGAGTTTCAATATCAAACTCTCAAAAATTAATATAATGAATCTACAGAGGAGTTGAAGTATATACTAGACTTGCAAAAGCACTATGAACCAATTCAACGTAATTAAGATTTATACAATTTTCACATGACTGTAGGATACAAATTCTGTTTAACTTCTCATAGACTGTAAACTAGGAGATACTAGAACATATCCAAGGACATAAAACAGGTGCAAAAATTTCATGATCTAAACGTATTGAAATCATACAGAGTCTGTTCTCTTATCACTGTGGAACTATGCTAGCAATCAATATCAAAAGATATTTGAAATTAACGGACCTATTTGCAAGTACAGTGTGACATTTGCCAAGAGAGATCTTTGACTTAGCCATCAAAAGCCTCAATAAAGTAACAGGAATTTCTTAAAACATAGCATGTCTTGCTTAAATTTTTTTCCTACCTTCGCACGGATGGCATGAGAAAGCCCCTCATGTATTAACTAACATGCTGCTAGGCACCAGAGAAGCAACATAAATACTGCAGACACCAGCTCCAAATCTGAAGATGTCTGCAGTCTCAAGGAGGAGACAGATGGACAAACAGCAATTAAAAGGGGATGTGAAGTTTGTGTAGTATGCATTGGAGTCCATAGGATGCTAACTTAACCTGGACCAGACAAGTGATGCCCAGCCTCTTGGGGAGGGTGGCAGCTGACTAAAACCAAAAGAACAATACTTGTGAGTGAGATGAGGGATGAGCAAGGTGAGCAGAGAGGAATACGTGCAAGAGAAGGAAATGTGCAAAGACCTGGAGTTGAAAAACGCTGGGCCCCCTTCAGGAAATTGTGGCTCTAAGAAAAAGAAGAGCTGTATGTTGCAGAAAGGAAGAGAGTCATGTCTACACCTAATTATTTTCCAACTCACACATGAACTCTCCAGACAGCCCTCTTCCTTCTGAACTTCGCTCTGAAGGGCCATAAACATGAATGCCAGCCCCACGCTAGAATAAGGAGTTTAGTAATGTCTTTGAACCAAAGTAGTTGTTTGATTCCCATCCAGGAATACCGTCCTCATCACTCTCCTAAAGGATTCACAGATGAAAGCAATACACTCATGAAATGTGCAAGTCTCTTTACATAAGCTTCTTTTAAAAAAAAAAAAAAAAACATTCTTTTGATCCCATCTCACAATCTACTTAAAATACTTTCAAGATTTTGCTGTGAGGGAGCTCAGCACAAAGATGGAGCTACCATAATGCCAGCAAGAATGTGGTTGCATGCATTCCACTCAGAGACATTCTCTATAAAACTTTTTTTTTTTTAAGGGACGGATGGTTAGATTTTCATCTGTCTGTATTTAGCATGAGGAGTATTCCTGGGCTTAAGAATAAATTATTTTTTCTTTGACATCCTCACTCTTCATTCACCTCATCAGGCCTTTCTTGGCAATAGGAAGAGATCTTTCCCAACCTGGTCTTCAGGTTATAGCACAATGGCATGTTCAGATCACATGGAAACTCTGCCCATTACATGATCTATTACATGGATCTAAGAATCAGGTGCTTCTATGCATCCATGCTGTGGGCTTTCTCTTCTGAGTCACTAAGAAGCCAAGAACCTCCAGAATAGGTCTTTATATAATCTTGATTTTCTCACTAGAGATTTGTTCAATGTTCGAGAGGAAATCTATGACTTATCAGTAATGATACATGAAAATAAGCCCCAGTAACCATTCAAAATGCACCAGCTCTCATCTCTTTGCCACCTGGGAAATCGTGCTATTTTTAAGAATAAATACAATGATGTTGTCATTAAAAGTGAAGGTGAAGGTATATATTAGAATTTCAGCAAAATCTGTGGATTTGGTGGCATTTGGGGTGTTTTGGCGGAGAAGGTAATGGCACCCCACTCCAGTACTCTTGCCTGAAAAATCCCATGGACGGGGGAGCCTGGTGGGCTGCCTTCTCTGGGGTCGCACAGAGTCAGACATGAGTGAATTGACTTAGCAGCAGCAGTAGCAGCAGCAGGGGTGTTTTGGAAATCAATGCGTATTAGAGAACCATACATTAGTGGTTTGCATATTTTCCCAGCAGTGCAAATTTCTTCCATCCAGAGGGGTACAGGTAGCATAAAAACATCATACTTTATTTGACAGACATCCTCAATAGGCTTCATGTATTTTCTTCCAGGGTAGCAATCATCATGTGAAAATTCAGATTAAATAGCTCATATTCAATATCTCAGCAAAAATCCTACTTTTTAAAATGTGGGCAGATAAGGATGTCTTGTTCTCCTGTGCCAAGAGTATTTTCAGAATCAGATGCAGTATAAATGAAGTTATGTTTTAAACATTACAATGAAGGTTTAGAAGTGATTTTCAACAGATTTCAAAAATCACATTGGATTTAAACTGCTTGAACTCCTTTTGCTCATAAATCCCATCCCTTCTGACTGCCTGTACTTGACATTATATTTATTGAATTTGATACCCCTACAATAATAAGTAGGCTTTACATACCCTTGACCGCAGATAGAAAGGTCAGCAATAGTTGTTCTTTTGATGCCCAGTGCTGAAGATGGAAACACAGGAGACAGTTACCCAAACTTCCCTAGGCTTTCAGCACATCAACACCAGATGACTACTTAATATTTGACTCTGACTTTTGGAAGTAAATCAGTAGAGCTGTCTTTGAAGTTAAGTCAGCAAATGATTATATTTTCACCTTGCATAGGAAGATGACCTACATAACATAAAACAAAAAGCATTTATCTCACTGTAATGTGTGTATGCTTTTTTGGTTAAAAGTTGATTATATCACAATGCATCCAATATAACATATAAATGTGGTACAATGAATGAACTTGAGAGAAAATGGAAATTTTAACCTCTTTTCAGAATCGAGGTAGTTATATCAAATTTAAAGCCTGGGTAACAAATAAAGGGGCTGGCCTACCAGACAGTTTTACTCCTGGATCTTAAAATTCTTTATATGCTCATATGCTTACAGATGTGTATATATCCTTAAATTATTGAATGTAGAAAAAAATATCTTTGCATTTATCATGTAATAGTAGCTATACAGCATCATCTATATTAATGGTGTGTGAAGCCGTAACCACTTTATGAATATAATAATACAGGAAGCCTAAAAACATGATTAGAGTCTTCAAACTCTAGTATGGTAAGTATATTTTTTATACACATAAAATTTTCCCTGTAACATTCTGCGCTAAGATTGCATGAGCTAGAACTGCCAATTAAATTCTGTGCTTCCTTCTTTCTTTCCATTTCCGTTGTAGATATAGTGGTATTTCAGAGATTTCTAACAAGACAGTGTAAAAGTATGAGATAAATGCAAAGACAGGGAAATGCTGTTATTTAGTACTAGAAACAGATCCACACTGGAAGTATTTTCATGCCTGTAAATGTTTGTAGAGTCATTGAAACCTCTGCAGATGATGTATTGGAGTTTATTAAGGACAGTTATTTCACCCATGGTGAACTAAATGCAAAAATGTTTCTGCGAGCGACTTTGCACTTTAACATTTCTAACTAATAGAACACTTCAAGTGTGCATGCTACAGCTGTACATATATGTGCACCTGGATTACTCCTGATGTTACACATTTTTAAAATTTGTAAATAACACAGTCCTTGCTTTCACCAGGTTCCATAAGCATCCTATAATGCGTCTCCGTTACTCCTCCGCACATTGTTGTGTAATTTTTATTTACATGTCTGTTTCCTGTACTAGTCTTTTTATCTTCCTGGGTAATAGGGTCAGATACCACTCACCTTCACTTCCCTAGGTCATATCATATTGCCTGGCACACAGGAGTACCGGAGCAAATGTTCACTAATCAAATAAACAATTAACACATTTGGTATCCAGACTATTAAGAGGGCACAATATCCCGATGTTTTCATTATTCTAATGCACCATAGGAAATGCCATAACAAATACCATTTGTTCTAGTACTTTCCCTCTTTCAGTGACTATAATACAATTATTTTACAGGCCTCCAAATGAAATTTCATTTATCACAGAGGAAAAAACCAGAGACCAGTTGTTTGAATTTATCAACCCAGAATCTAATCTCAAAAGAACCTACCTCTCCAACTCTCAGTTGAAGCTTTTTAAGAAAAGACAGGGTGGCTTAGTGTCTGGAAATTTAGTGTCTGTGAATCTCGGTTCCTGGACGGATGGAGACATTCATTTCCTTTGTGACTCCATCTATTCAATCAGATTTAAGAGCTGGGAGTTTGAAGAAAAGGCTGATAAGCAATTCCAATTATATTTGAAAAAAAAAAAATTGTGTTCTAACAGCAAATAACATAGGGAAATCTACTCCCATGTATCAATCTGTGGAGAATTCATTCAGAGACATTAGCCACTCAGGGATAAACAGAGTAGGTAAAGTACAGTGATGAAAGTGAAAAGGACAGTCAATTTAATACATTTTCCCATTCTGAGGGAAAGCATTTCACTTTATTCTTCTCTAGCTCATCATTGCCAAAGATGTTCTCCAAGAGTTTTCTGATAGGCTTTGTTCATAGGAGTTAACAGTTTAATTGAATATTTAAAATGGTCACAAGTTCTAATGGAAAGAGTATAAATACAGGATGGTTCTTAGCACATTGGTCCAGAGCAACAGGATTATCACTTACTAATCCTGGAGGAGGGCATGGCAACCCACTCCAGTACTCTTGCCTGGAAAATCCCATGGATGGAGGAGCCTGGTAGGCTGCAGTCCATGGAGTCACGAAGAGTCGGACACGACTGCGCAACTTCACTTTCACTTTTCACTTTCACGCATTGGAGAAGGAAATGGCAACCCACTCCAGTGTTCTTGCCTGGAGAATCCCAGGGAAGGGAGAGCCTGGTGGGCTGCCGTCTATGGGATCGCACAGAGTCGGACACGACTGAAGCGACTTAGCAGCAGTAGCAGCAGCAATCCTGGAGGAGGGCATGGCAACCCACTCCAGTATGCTTGCCTGGAGAATCCCATGGACAGAGGAACCTAGTGGGCTACAGTCCATAGCGTCGCAGAGAGTTGGACATGACTCAAGCGACTTAGCACATTGTAACTAATGTTGACTAACTCTTAGGTGATTAATTCATTAAGAGATACAAGAAATATCTCTGACTTTTAAATATTTGTATTTTTCATCTATTCAGTGTATTTCTGACTGGTTTATTGTGTTTATCCAAATATATTTGTAGTACCAATAATAATATTTAGCTGTAAATCATCCTGATTTATTTATTTATTTTTCCAAATTGGTGGAAGCAATTCTCTGAAGCTCAAAAAGCATATTTTCTTTCAATTATTCTCTCACTAGTTTGTCATGCAAACTGAAATTCCCATAGTGTATGTCTCTCTTTAAACTCATGATATTTGTAACAATGGGTGTGTTAAATTGGTGAGAGAATGCATTGAACTACTAACACCTAAAATTATAAGAATATGACACAGGAGAGGGAAGGTTTAATGAGGAACAGAGCAGGAGAGGTCAGAAAAGCACTATACTTGTAGTTGGAGAGGAAGAAGCTAAAGGCCTGGAAAGAAATATTGGTTCAAGAAAATGACTCAGTTTGTGAAGACCAACTATGTTTTTAAGTGTCTAGTTAAGTCCAGGCACCATACAATAAATATGGTTACTAAGTAACCTGTTCATACACACATGTGGAACCTATAGCTTTGCAATTACACTGAGCTGCCCTTATCTACCATTGGAATCTCCCTCCTAATATCCCAGTTCTGTGTGTCTACATTCTTTTCTTTTATTCTCTCACAGAACGATTGAGATTGCATCTCCTTATTCTCCTGTAACCATGTCTCCATGTCTTCCAATTCACATTATTCCCCAAATCCACTTGTTTTTGTTGTTCAGTTGCTAATTCATGTCTGATTTTTTGTGGCCCCATGGATTGCGGCATGCCAGGCTCCTCTGTCCTCCACTGTCTCCCGGAATTAGCTCAAATTCATGTCCATTGAGTCAGTGATGCTTTCTAATCATCTCATCCTCTGCCGCCCCCTTCTCCTTTTGCCTTCAATCTTCCAACTGCCTCTACTCAAAGTCAGGTTTGGCACTTCCTGCCACTACCTGTTAGCTGGTTTCCCTATCTTCAAGCTCTAGATATTCTGCTGCACAGATAATTTTCAGACCCTCTCTGAACTCACCCCATCTATCCAGCTGAATATCCTTCCATTCTCTGAAGCATACAAGTCAAGCAGTTTTCTCACTCTCTCTATGACTCTCCTTTAAAACAAGTATGGCCCTGGGAAAGATCTTATCCTCCCTAAATTAACCAGCTCCTCCCATGGTGACCACTCACCTAATGTAAAAAGATTCAAGGAAAGCATGTGCATCAACTGTCTTCCATGGGACCTGGTGCACAGCTGATGCTCAGTAAACTCTCCTCTCTTTGCCCTTCGTCCAGCCTTTGCTGGTGCTTCCCATTCTGCACCTGCTGTTCCTCATGAATTGTGTTCTTTCATCCTCCATTTTTCCGGATTCCTTTTATCTTCCGAAGTTGAAGATGTGTATCCTCCATGAAACTGTCCCCAGATACTCAACAGATGTCACCACCTTCCATCTCTGGAACCATTCTGTACACAGAGTCAGTAACATGCAATCCATCATCACTTATTCTCTAATTTCTGTGTTTGCTAAGCCAGTCTCTGTAACCAAATTAGAGGTTCTCTATGTTCTGGATCTTACATTTCTTCTAGAACCCATCCCAGTGTAGAATGTTTAGGGGGTTTGCCATGGTGTGTCTGATTCATGAAGTGACCCATGACCTCTCAGACATTTTCATCTCAGCCTTTGCTGGAAAACCATCTGCACAGAAGAGCATGTCTAAACACTCCACCTAAAATAGCCCTTCCATCACACTGCACCCTTATTCTGCTCAAGATTTTCTTTATAGCACTTACCTCTACTTGGCTGTATGTTAGCTATTTTTTATTTTATTTCTTTACTGTCCACCCTGTTCCCATAAAAATACAAGTTACATGAGATCAGACAGTTCGTTTTTAACATTTCTGATAACCCTGGGGACAAGAAGAATGTCTGGCACTTGATAGACATTGAAAAAGTGTCAAAAGGAGTGAATCCATTTAGAATCTAGTTTTCTGATTGACAATAAACAGTTATGATTTTGACTCAAATCCTAGTCCAAGTGAACAGGTTTAGGTTTTATATATCATTAAAATGAATAGATGGCTGTTATTAGTACACATGTATGTGGACAGCTTTACCAAAAAGACCAGAATTCCCCAGCTGGACAGGAGGCTTTAATACATAACTCTCTTCTTACTGTTCTGATAAAACACAGCACTTAGATATAAATGCCTTTCTATTAATCTTTTCTCTATCCACTGACTTAATGATAAACACAGCACAGGCCCGTATAATGCTCATCAGTTATCAAAACGAGAAGTTTTGGGGATTAGTGAACATTTGATGCAAGTGAAAATGGCTTTCCCATTCATCACTAATGACTCAAGCCCCATATTACTGTGCATGGTTGTAGCTCTCTCATCTCCCAAGAAGCTAAGGTTTATAAAGTGTGCTTCTTAAAGAAATTACTTTATGTCAATATTTAGTTACCGTTATTAATGAAAAATACTCATACCACTTTCTGAAATATTCTGTGAACATTTTTATTAACTGTACATAAATCCAGAGAAACTATGCTCCATTACTGCCACCTGTTCTTTTAGAAATTTTTTATCCAAGGCTAAGTCTTGAGTCATAATGAGAAAACCTGCTGATTCAGAATTCTTTCTCTGTGGGCTTCTCCCGTACTACATAGAACATACACTTTTCTATATAATAAACTAGTGTATATATATATACTATGTAAAAATTATACCGTATATATTTCATGTGTGTGTGTTAAGTCACTTCAGTCATGTCTGACTCTTTGTGACCCCGTGGACTGTAGCTTGCCAGGCTCCTCTGTCCATGGAATTCTCCAAGGAAGAACACTGGAGTGGGTTGCCATGTCCACCTGCGGAGGATCTTCCTGACCCAGGGGTCAAATCCAGGTTTTCTGCATCTCCTGCATTGGCAGGCAGGTTCTTTACCACTAAGGCCACCTGGGAATAAAAATTATATCATGTGTATTTTATGTGTATATAATAAACTGGGGAAGGAGGAAATTGACATATGAATAGTTTTACTTAGGCATGATTCATGATAGAAATCAATTGATATTCATATGGTCCATTATCTGTAAGAATATGAATTCATACCCTCAGATCAGCAATTATGAAACTCAGTTATGTGCAAATGAATTCAAATGTGAGTTAAAGTATTTTATTTCAAAGACCGTTTGTGATGAAGAAACTAAATACTCTCAGAGCTTCTCTCAACAACGTATAAAGGTTGTGAAATGAAAGTGAAAGTCGCTCAGTCGTGTCCGACTCATTGTGACCCATGGATTATACAGTCCATGGAATTCTCCAGGCCAGAATACTGGAGTTGGGTAGCCTTTCCCTTCTTCAGGGGATCTTCCCAACCCAGGGATTGAAACTAGGTCTCCTGCATTGCAGGCGGATTCTTCACCAGCTAAGCCATCAGGGAAGTCCATGTATACTGGAGTGGGTAGACTATCCCTTCTCTGTGGATCTTCCTGACCCAGGAATCAAACCAGGGTCTCCTTCATTGCAGGTGGATATAAGGGTTGGTTGGTTTTAAATGTCATGATTTGAAAGGGAATTGAGAAATCCTCTTATCCAGGCCTTGGAAGTGTTATTATTCTTTTTAAGTTAATAAAGTTGACATCCAGAGAGTTTGATTGACTTGCCCAAGATTATAAAGCTTATGTGGTAGCAGAAGAAGAGGCAGAAGCTGAGTATAGTTCTTTGCGTACTATGCTGAGTCACCAGAAGACGCTGTCCTTGTGCTGAAGCTCAGTCTTGGAGGATGGGCAGCACAGTATTGGGCATACAAGCTAGAAGTTTCAGGGCATCGTGAGACAGTGAGGAGAATGGTTTGGCTGCAAGTGAAGTAAGAGTTAGTGCCAAGGATAAACTATATAATGGATTTATACTTTATCTGATAAGCGATGGTACAATTTTAGAGTTTTTGTTTGGGTTTCTGGGAGTAAGGGGAGTTTGGGTTTGCTTTTGAGTAGGAAAATGATATGTTTAGATGACTAAACTAGCATGGAGGTTCATATTGAATAGAACAGGATATATACCAAGAAGCCAAGAGATGAGTTAGGATGCTATCTACAATGGTCTTGTTTATAATAAGGGCCTTCTACCAAGAATAGTATTTTACTTTTTATGACCTTATACTTTTCAAGCAATTCAAACACTTTTCATAAATATTATCACATTTATCTTCACAAGACTGTGAAGAAGGGGCAATTATAGTCATTGTGTGCAGTAGTGAGACCAGCAGCCCATAGGCAATATATTGTTCTCACTGCTAATATATTGCTGAACTGAGTGAAACTCTTAGCGAATGTCTGAAATCCAATGCCCTTTCCACTGTATATCTTGTTCTCTGTTTCTTTAACTGTTTATGTACTTAAAACACAGGTACAATTTTTCCTTAGTAAGTTATTGGTCATAATAATCCTCCTTTTCTTCTATGAATGTACTGAATATTTACTTTTTTTCTTCTTCCTTTTGGTTTTTGTTTGTAGGTTAGAGATTCAACTAGAATGGTTTCTGCTTCCATAATTTTTAAAGAATACTTTATCCATTTGATCTAGCCACTTCTTCACATTTTTAGTTGAAAAAGCTTTAGGAAAGAGAAGTAAATAAAGATGCTCAGACTGCCATGCCACCAGCAGCATTTGTGAAGCACTAATCTTCCAGCTCTTTCGAGGGCTAGGACAGGTGATGGAGTGACTGGTGGACAGGTGAGATGGAGTCACCACTGCAAGGGGCAGAAAGCCTGCAGCCAAGATGAGCGTGCACCAGGGGAATGAAACACTGGTCTAAGCTTCCTGGTATTGCGTGCCTTGGAGACACCATCACAAGAGTTCATGGAAAGTGGGTCACATTCAAATATGTTTTCTTCATGGTTAAGAAAAAATTATCTATAAATATGCTCATGGCTCTTTAGGTGAACCTGGGCCTTGTATGGAATTGGGATGGACTGGAAGAGGAACACTGACAAATATATACTACCATGTGTAAAATAGATAGCTAGTGGGAAGCTGCCATATAGCACAAGGATCTCAGCTCAGTGCTCTGTGATGACCTGCAGAGAGGTGGAATGGGCTTAGTGGTGGGAGGGAAGTCCAAGACGGAGAAGACATACATATACCAATAGCTGATTCACTTTATTGTACAACACTGTAAAGCAATTATATCCCAATTTTTTTAAAAAAATGGGTGATAGAACATGACTTAGTGAATAGAGTAAGAGACACCAAGAGTGGAAGTCCTTATCTGAATCTTTCCCAGCTCCCTACACAGCCTTTGTGATCTGGATTTCTATTTTTTCCAGTTAAATATGGTAGGACCCTTGACCTTCTATCTTAACAGACATGATTCATTATACATGCGATAACTCTATCTTTTGGTACTTATTGTACAAAAGGTAACAAAAATCACTAGTAAACCAGAGACTTTTTTAACAATCTTTAAAGAAAACTTTTTCAGGTTAAAATAAGCACAAGAAGTGTATCTGAGAACTCTTTTTACTAAGAAGCAATTTTTCTCATAAAAAATTCTGAATAAAAGTAAGAACATGTGTTTTCACTTGATGGACTATCTTACTAGTGGTTCAGAAATAAGGTTGCAATTACCCTGCCTTCAAAACAGGTAAGGTTAGTTTTCTCAGGGAGCCTACTGTACAGAGAACCATGGTGGAATATTAGAAAACCTTTTAATTATTAATTAACCAGAGAAAGAGATGAAATTTGGTCAGGGGAAATGTCTCACTACTGCCTTCTGGAACATTATGCAGAAAGCCCCAACCCCACCTTATTAACATGAATCATGGCTTGAAGTCCCATGTTTGAAGGTATTCATACATGCTCCCTCTTAGGGAAAGTAGATGAATGAGCAGATCTAAGAAATTCTGCATTTCATATTTGGGAATATGCCAAGAACTAGGGCAGAGGCCTGCAAGCTATTGTAAGTGTCAAAGCATATGTGATCTGGGAAACAAACCAGAGCCAAGTCATGTAAAACAAGGCCAGGGTGATTAAATCACTTCCAGGGTGTAAAATATAAGCCAGACCTCAGAAACAGAAGCACATCAGAACCTTGAAGCCAACTTTCAAAGCCATAGCAAAGTAGAGAAGCAAAACAAGACCAAGCCAATTCAGGTATCATTGTTTGAGCAACTTCTTGAAACAAAAAGGCAAAAACTGATGTTTATTAAGAACCCAACATGTGCCAAGCACTGTAACTTTCCTTCCAGAATCACATCAAGTCTGGGCAGCAGTTGTAAAAGGTTGTTGATAAAGATAATGAGGGCACGGGGGAGATGTAGTAAACTGCCAAAGGCCTCTTAGCTAATAAACCATAAAATCAGAGCTGTGTGACTTCAGACTGGTAATTCTTGACTACTACCTGTTGCCCTACACTGGGGAGAAAAAGAAATGAATGAGACATGCCCACACTTCTGTATGGAATTATGTAACAGCCCTATGGTCTTCGGCTGAACTTGCTTTGGGGTCTAGTGCTGCCTGGGAACTTGAATTTGCAACCTGAGAGCCTGGTAAATTCCTCTGCATCCCTTAGAGAAACAGCACACAGCAGTCATTCCTATGTGGGCATGGATACCAGCCCACTGAACTCTGCATACTACAGGGGTCTCCATTCTTCTTTAAACCTTTTGCACCCCTTGCTAAGAGCATTTTGCTAATACTGAAAGACCTCTAATATGAGCCCTAGGTGATGCTTATGAATTTTGTGACATCTTCTACTGCACTAAGTCCAGTTTCATAACATTTAAAAATCTGATTGAAATTAACATATACACACTATTATATGTAAAAGAGATAATCAATAAGGACCTATGGTATAGCACAGGAAACTCTACTCAATACTCTGTAATAACTTACATGGGAAAGGAATCTGAAAAAGAATAGATGTGTATGTGTGTGTGTGTGTGTGTGTGTGTGTGTGTGTATTTAGTTACTCAGTCATATCCAATTCTTGGCAACCCCATGGACTATAACTACCATGCTCCTCTGTCCATGGGATTTCCCAGGCAGGAATACTAGAGTGTGTTGCCATGCCCTTCTCCAGGGAATCTTCCCTACTCAGGAATTGAACCCACATCTCTTGCGGCTCCTGCATTGCAGACGGATTCTTTACCATTGAGTCACTGAGGGAGCTGTGTAAATCAATTCTTTTCCAGTGTAGAATAAATTTTAAAGAATAACATCACAGCTGAGAAAAAAAGAAATCTGAACACCAGTGGAGCTCTGAAGAGCCTGCATTCCCAAGCTGGAAGCTGTGATCGTATTAATAGTACCTTCTGGCTGCCAACCTCCCCAAGGATGTAGGAGCCCATTCCATCTGATTTCCTAGGGCTGGAAACTAGACAGCCATGGAATTATGTGAAGTCTTCACAGCCACATTCACTGGCATCTCTCTCTTTTGCACCATCATTGGAAGTCTTTGGCTGGACTCTGGATTTCCTTGGTGGAGGCTATGACCTAATCCATCTCTCTCAGGCTGATTAGTCTGGTCACTATGCAGAGTCTGCAGAAGGCTAGGTGATTATTTCCACATCTTCTCACCCCTGAGCTTCAAGAGCACAGTCATTAGCATACAGCAGCTCCTGGATTACTGTACAAAGGACTTTTCATCATATTCTAAATCAATTGAGTTGGAAGAGTTTCTTGGAGAAACTTCATGATGCCGACTTCCATGTCCTTTATTAAGTACTCAACTCAGCTGCACAAAATCAATTAAGCCTGAACCTGTTATGCTTCCAGGTCTTTATTCCACTGGCAAGGGAGACTATACCAGACAAATTCATCAATTCTGACAAAATCAATTATATGTCAGGTAAAGAGCTTTATATATCCATGACCCCAGGACAGTTAAAAGTGTTTAATATAGCATCAAGTCTCAGACTACTGGGATCATTATTTCATAAAGCCAATGAATGGAGATATCTTGACTTTGGTCCTCGTATTTCCAACATTCTGCTTAACTCTATTAGAGTCTAGAATTGGAATTCCAGGAAGACAACATCAATGTCATGCAAATAAGAAATTCCAAGTGATTCAGGCCAGTTTTTTGTTTGGCTGCTGCTAATGGAGAGATGCCATAGTAGCCACTAAAGTTAAATATCCTCCATTTCTTCTTAAAAATTCCTGTGAGTTCCCATAAAGCTTAACTTATTGATGGAAAGTATGTGCAATGATGATTATTATTCCTCATAATTATTTTATTGGCATTTTGTGAGCACATTCAGGCTCTAAGTTACATAAAATCAGTTCTCTTTACTCACTGTGGTTATGTTATATAAAGTGACCATGAATGTGAGCACTGAATTATCAAATACTGAACCAAGGCTCCTAAAGGAAATACAGGGTTAGGTTCCTATGAGCCTCTGGTCACATCTTCATCACCCAGTCAGTACATAACCTTGTTTTATGTTTCTCCTTAAAGATACCTTATTATATATTATTAAAGACACCTTAATATATATTATTAATTCATTAATATTGACATCATAGCCAACAACTCTGTAACTTATACCTGAAGTGAAGCTGGTTTAACACACCTATTTTTGCCATAAGGCATATCCCAGCATAGATCTCAGAAATACCAGAGCATCTCAGCTCGACACTTGGGACCCATTTTAGAGTGAAGTCATCAGCAAAACAACAAACATTTTTAAAATGTAGCAATAAATAGGGAGAAGGCAATGGCACCCCACTCCAGTACTCTTGCCTGGAAAATCCCATGGGCAGAGGAACCTGGTAGGCTGCAGTCCATGGGGTCGCTAAGAGTCGGACACGACTGAGCAACTTCACTTTCACGCATTGGAGAAGGAAATGGCAACCCACTCCGGTATTCTTGCCTGGAGAATCCCAGGGACAGGGGAGCCTGGTGGGCTGCCGTCTATGGGGTCGCATAGAGTTGGACACGACTGAAGTGACTTAGCAGCAGCAGCAGCAATAAATAGGCTGTAAAACAGACACTAGTTAAGAGCATGAGAGCATAAACTCTTAAGAAGGCAAGCTTCATCTTGTTCAGCCTCAGCTGAGAATGTGAGCATAGAAGGACTTAAATTTGTCACAGCTCTATGCATGCACATGTCCACTGAGCTGGGTATTACAAATTTACTATAAATAAATAATTACAAATAAATTACAAATAAATTTCAGCAAGTGGGTGAATTTGCAAATACAGAATCTGCAAATAATGAAGATCAACTGTATTTAGCAAGCATTATTTGTTTATTCCTCATTTCAACTTCACAAGATGAGAATGGAGTTGAGATAATCATTTTATGGAGAAGTAAATGTAAACTAGGATTGGGTTGTGTGAGTGAGGAAATTAGCCAAGGCCACACAGTTCCTAGGGTCTTCCCCTGTGGCTCAGATGGTAAAGAATCTGCCTGCAATGCAGAAACCCAGTTTGATCCCAGATTGGGACGCTGGAGAAGGAAATGACAGCACACTCCAGTATTCTTGCCTGCAGAATTCCATGGACAGAGGAGCTGGCAGGCTATAGTCAGTCCATGGAGTCGCAAAGAGTCAGACATGACTGAGTGACTGACACTTTCACTTTCATTTCACACAGTTCCAATGGGCAAGAACAAAGATTAAGACCTCAGCTGTCTGTCTCTATAACCTATTTATCACACAATGGCTCCATCATCCCTCTCTTGCCAAGATACTGTAATGTTTGAAATTATCAGATCATGCAGTGTCATATCTGGAAAGTTAGAGTTATTCCTGGCTCTTAGAGGAAAGTTAGAGTTATTCCTGGCTCTTAGAGGACCTCAAAACAGAAAGTGAAATTCAACTTTTATTGCTTTGGTAGACTGCATTCTGGGGACCTCATACCCTGTCATAAAAGGTCACCAGGACCCAAAATGTTTGTATCATTTCATCAAGGTGAAGCTGAATCCAATTTATATGATGCTGTGAAAAACTGGAAAAGAAAACAAATGGGAAAAGGCCTCACCAAAGACAGTTTTTTGGTTTGGTTGCTGTGATTGGGAAGGTAGTTGTATCATCTATTTCCCAGTTTATGAAAATGGTAAAATGGAAAGAGCTACATTCAAGCCGGGGAAGCCAGTGCAGTTCTATGTGCATTCTTGCCATTTCTGTGCCAGGGTAAAACAGTGTACTTGAAAATTTAGGCCTCTTGCTGAAACAAAAACAACTGAAAGAGTCTGATGTTGATGATATCCCTCTTCTGAAGTGCAAGTGGGCTATGCCATCTATTAACCTGGTGGCTCAGATGGTAAAGATCTGCTTGCAATATGGGAGACCCGGGTTCGATCCCTGGGTCGGGAAGATCCCGTGGAGAAGGGAATGGCAACCCACTCCAGTACTGTTGTCTAGGGAATTCCATGGGCAGAGAAGACTGACAGGCTACAGTCCATGGGATCACAGAAATTTGCACACGACTGAGCGACTAACACTACTAACCTAATTGCAATTTTGTGAATCAACTGATAGAATTTCTTCAAAATTATAGGAAAGGTCATATTCTTTTAATTCATTTTTGGATAACAGATCAGGCAGATGATTTGTGGTGTTCTGAAAGGAACCACACAAAAAAGTTTGCATCTGAATTATAATTAGATGTAGCCAGTCCGAGTCGACAAGCAATTAATTCTGTTACTTAGACCTCTGGAGTCAGTGATCCATGAATTGACATTCACTATGTGGTTGTTTAAATCGAATCTTTGCAACTCCAAACAGTCCTTATTCATTCAAATTGGAAAGATGATGATAACCAGGAGATATGGATGTCTGGGTTTATCAGTTTCAACTTGGTTTATGGAACCTCTTAAATGAAAAGAGAACATAAGAGTCATAACCCCTTTTAATTTCATTTCTCACTATGGTAACTGGCAAGGAAAATAATCACAAAACCAGAAATCAAATTATGTGTGTGTGTGTTTTAAAGGTGTCTTAAGCATATATTTTTAATTTTAAGTAATTCTAAAGAATGAACACTTGCATACAGGATTCAGGAGTTATTTGAATTTATTTCCCTTAATGACCTGATGGCAGAAGTTGTAAAACGAGGCCATCTGGATGTGATCAGCATACCCAATCCTGGAGAGAACTCACTGAGCGTTCCATGTTCACGCAGAGTTCCTGTGAAGTTTCAGATGATGCTAGCACAGGCCAAATTACAAGAAAATTGGCCCTGAAATTTCATTGAACGCATTTGAAAAGGCAATATTTCGATTAAATATGAAAGAGAGTCCTGTGGCTGTGGGAAATACCTAGGACAGTAAATGCAGCCACAGGATCCTGCCCTCCTCATGGTGCTGCTTATTTAGCTTGGTGCCCGGTTTATGTCAGGGCATCATTCAACTTTACAAGGACACCAGACTCAGCCACACTGCTTGAAGATGCTACTTTTTTTTATTTCTGAAAAATGAGAATAGCTGAAGGCTTCCATGCTATTTATGCTGTGCATAGGGTAATTGTACAGCTTTAAAAGGGTAGAGACGGGAGAGCAATAAAGCTGGATAAACAAATGATATTGCAGCTTAGATAAGTCTGCAAGAGTCTGAACGCTTAATCAGATAGCTTGAAACAAACCTGTCTGCCTATCTGAGTATCAGGGAAGAAAAGTCTGTTACAGAAATTACTGGCACCTTGTGTTTCTTCTATTAGCCCAGCAGTACCACAAAGCCATATACATATTAAGATGAAGTATCACATATAAAGTTTAAATGTGGTTTGGTTCAAACCATGAGAAAAATGGTTTTTTCTCATACACCATGAGAAAAAGATGTAGAAATGTTTTCTCCAGTGGCAATGCCATTTCTTGTCAATTCTTTTTTTTTTTTTAATTGAAGGATCATTGCTTTACAATGTTGTGGTGGTCTCTGCTATACATCAACACAAATCAGTCATAACTTTATATATATATATCAATCTCCTCTCCCTCTTGAGCCTCCCTCTCCCCCCATTCCACCCCTCTAAGTTGTCATAGAGTGCCAGGCTGGGCTCTCTGTACTATAGACCAGCATCCTGCTAGTTATCTATTTTACACATGATGACATATAGATGTCAATGCTACTTTCTCAATTTGACCCACCCTCTCCTTCCCCTACTGTGTCAACTCTATTCCAACAAAACTTTTAAAAATATTAAAATAAAATAAAATCTTCAAAAATGTAAACAAAACCTGGGTAGGTGACCAACCTCCATCCCAAAATGACTGCTGATAATTCATGCTCTTCGTTCCCGTTCACCAATGGATGGGAGCTGGCCCTGTGTAGCTGACAGAGTATACATGTTGTGTGGCTTCTGCAGGTAGACCATCCCGGGCATTGCAGCTTCTGCCTGGTCTGTTGGATCTCTCTTCCTGGGGGAAGCAGGCTACCAGGACTGTAGGACACCCAAGAAGCCTCATGGATTGGCTCCCGGCCAACAGATGGAACCAACCTGGCAGTCATAAGAGTGAACCACTTTAGAAGTGGCCCCTGCAGTCCTGGTCAGCCAGCTGACATCTAACTTGAACTGTATAAGATACTGCAAGGGACAAGTGCCCAGTCAAGGTCCTTCCAAATTCCTAAACAGAAGCAATGAGAGGTAACAGATGGTTCAGTCCCACTCAGTCTGACTGTGACTTGTTGTTCAGCACTACTTAACCATATAGTTGATAAATAAATTGTGGTTCATCCATATCATGGAATATCCTATAGCATATAAAACTAATGTAGCTCTACATATATTTGCAGTTATTTGCAGCTATTGCTGGTTATTTTTGAAAAGCAAACTGCCAGATAGCATGCACTGTATGATCTTACATGTATTTTTCTTTATTACTTTTTCAAGGATAAAGAAAAATCCGAAAGGATATTCACCAAAATATAAATAGGAAATATCTATAATGGTGATAGATTTTCATTTTATTCTTTATAAGTTTGTAGTTTCTACATTTTTATCAATAAACTTGCACCAGCTTTATAATAAAAAAAGATGAAATCAATTTTAATAAAATATTTTACTTAGCTCAACATATCTAAAATGTTACTATTTCAGCATGTAATTGATATTAAATTATGATTGGCAAATTTTTGATGAACTATTCAAAATTTAGTGTGTACTTTACACTTTCACGACACTTTAATTCAGACTAACCACATCCCAGTTGGCACTAGTGATAAAGAACGTACCTGCCAATGCAGGAAACATGAGACTGGTTCGATCCCTGGGCTGGGAAGACCCCTGGAGGAGGGCATGGCAACCCACTCCAGCATTCTTGCCTGGAGAATCCCATGGTCAGAGGAGCCTGGTAGGCTACAGTCCCTGGGGTTGCACAGAGTCGGACATAACTGAAGCGACTTAGCTTGCACTGCACCGCATTTCAAGTGAGCAGTCGACACATGTGGCTAGTGGCTGACATGCGGGCCAGCACAGCTCTAGAGATGAAGGATCCATGAAGAGTTTGTGAGGGAAAGAGTCATGAGATGAGGGGAGCTTCAGATTAGTCGTATTCTTTTTTATTTTTTGTGCCTTAAATTACTTTTTTTTTTCCATTGGAGTATAATTGCTTTACAGTGTGATAGTTTTTGCTGTACCACAATTGAATCAGCTCGAAGTATACAAATGTGCCCTCCCTCTTAAGCCTCCCTCCTACCCCTGCTCCCACCCCTCTAGGTCCTCACAGGGCACCAAAGGAATGAAAGCGAGTCGTTTGCAGTGATGTAGATGGGCTCAAGCCTGTCATACTGAGTGAAGTAAGCAAAAAAGAGGAAGACAGTTATCGTATATTAATGCATGTATATGGAATCTAGAAAAATGATACAGATGAACCAATTTGCAGGGCAGGAATAGACACAGGCATAGAGAATGGACACGTGGACCCAGCCGGGGAAGGCTGGGGTGGGACGAACTGGGAGACAGCCCCATAAACTGTAGCCCACCAGGCTCCTCTGTCCCTGGAATTTTCCAGGCAAGAGTACTGAAGCAGGTTGCCATTTCCTACTCCAGGGAATCTTCCCAACCCAGGAATCTAACCCAAGTCTCTTACTTCGCCCGTACTGGCAGGTGGGTTCTTTACCAGTTTTTCCATGCAAGGCAAAGTTGGGACAAGTTGGAAGAGTAGCAGATTAGCTATATTTTCACATGAGATAGATACGGCGAGATTGGGAAGGGAGAAAACATTCCAATAATGTGTAAAAGTTGAGGAAATTCTGCCCTACAAATGTAAATAGAAAAGGGGATAAAGGAACTACAGAGAAAGCTGATATTTACTGATGCTTCTTCTATATACAGTATCTTTATTCTCAAAACCATGTGGATAGAATTAGGTAACAGAGGAGACATTTTCTCTAATGTTGTCAGGCATACCATCCAAAGAGAGAAAGCCACACAGCTTTGAGTGAAAAGATCTTTGAGTCAAAAGACAGTCAAATTACATGGATAAATATATAGAAAAAAAGGAAAAGTTTTTCAGTAAAGGCTTCTTCCTAGACATTTTCACTTCTCTCCAGTTTCTAGAGCTAAACACAGAAAAGTATTTATAATAAAACAGAAATGTCTTAAACGTTCTTTAGTACTGACAACAGAAAATACAGAATTCTATTTCATTGAAATTTGTAAACTGAGAGGGGAAAAAAGACTTTTAAGAGTAGGGCAGAGAAGGGCTTCACCACTGGATTTGCCTTGGAATCAAAAATTTAAATGTGTCTCAGGATGCATTTTTTCACTAGAGAAATGTTTCCACACAAGTCATTGAGAAATTATTGTTCTAGCTACAATGCTTCATATATATACCTTTTTAAAAAAATTTATTTTTAACTGAAGGATAATTACTTTACGATATTGTGTTGGCTTCTGCCATGCAACAACGTGAACCAGCCTTAAGTATACATCTGTCCCCTCTCTCTTGAACCCTCTTCCCCAAACTCCACACCATCCTAGCCTTCTAGGTTGTCACAGAGCACCACATTGAACTCCCTGTGTTATATAGCAACTTCCATTTAGCTATCTATTTTACATACGGTAATATAAATGTTTCAGTCTTGTCATTAGCCAAGCTCCCAGGTATAAACCAGTGCATTTGAGAGAAACTTAGTTTTAGAGCCTTTTACATCCATTATCATGTGTGATTTCCCCCCTATTAATTCCTATGACATAGCATTGTTACCTACATCTTTCATATGAGGAAACTGAAACTCTTTGAGAGTAATAAGTCATCCTAAATTACAGAGCTTAGAGGCCAGGTCAGAAATAAAAATCCCATGCATTTGTATCCAAGTCTTAATACTTTGCCAGTACTCACCAGAGCAGATGAGACTTGCCAATAAATTGGGAACTAACCGTGTCTTTACTCACTGTGCTGTGTTTAGTCACTCAATCATGTTTGACTCTTTGAAACTCCATGGAGTGCAGCCTGCCAGGCTCCTCTGTCCATGGGGATTCTCCAGGCAAGAATACTGGAGTGGATTGCCATGCCTTCCTCCAGGAGATCTTCCCAACCCAGGGATCGAACCCAGGTATCCCGCATTGCAGACAGATTCTTTACCATCTGAGCCACCAGGAAAGCCTGTCTTTACTTACAGCATCTACAATTCAAGAGACCTGGGTTTGATCACTAGGTCAGGAAGATCCCCCTGGAGAAGGGAATGGCAACACACTCCAGTATTCTTGCCTGGAGAAACCCATGGACAGAGGAGCCTGGCAGGCTGCAGTCTCTGGGGTCACAAAGAGTGGGACACGACTGAGCAATTAACACTCTCACTTTACTTACAGCCAAACAGAATATTTACTGGCCCTTGAGACTACACACTAGGCATTCTAGAAAAGAGAAATTTTTAAATGCTAGGCATCAAGATGAACAAGTGTGAGTGTGTATGAGGAAAAAAGAGAAGAGAATTGATTATTTCATTTGCCTCAAAACCTGGCTGCTACAGCAATGAGCCTGTAATATTTCAGGATGGTAGAATAATACTAATCATAATATTCTGTCACTAGTAAGATGTTAAGGAATAATAAAAATTTTTTAAATGTCAATATAAAAAAACAGTATTTTAAAGCAAAAGGGATCATAAAGTTAATGTTTATAGAACTTTCTATTAATAACAATATGTTTAATACATTTTACATTTTCTGTAGTGAAATATTTTCTGTAAAATGTTTTCAGTTACATATGAATGAGACAATATAAAGCCATAAACGGGAAAAAATGTAGTTTCCGCAGTAATTCCCTTGACAAATATATTCTGAATACTTATGTTCTTAGCACAATACCCAGCACATAGTAAGTGCTCAAACTTATGTAATCACATTAACATTTTGAATAGAGGAAATGTCAAATTAGGGACAAATGTGAAAGTATTTTGAGGACAATCAAACAATAAATAAAGGCACTGTTAAAATGAAACAAGTTGTTTAATGAGTATCAGTTTTCAGATTTGCAAAGTTAAAAATTTTCTGGAGATCAGTCTCACAACAATGTGAATATACGTAACACTACTGAACTTTCCACCTAAAAATAGTTAAGATGGTGAATTTTTTGAAATGAAATTTTTATCATAATTTTAAAAATGAGGCAACATGGTTGGGGAAAATTGCCAGGAAATCAGTTATAGATCATATCATTAACACATTATCAATTTTCCTTTCCCCCAATAGCTGCCATGTTTGATCTGGATTCCATCACTCTCTTCTTCCACAAGCATTTTAATTTGAGACAATCAGTGCTCCCAGACATATTGATTGCTACAACCTTTCTATCTGCAGCCATTAAAAATGCTAAAAGAAAATAGTCACCATTCTGTAAATACAAAACCACCTTAGGAAACTGTCCTCATTCAAAAAAAAAAACACTGCTAATAGCAGCAGCAGTGAAAAGTATTGACAAGATCTCAGCCTCTGAGTGAGAGGTACATGGAAATAATGAAAATCAGACAAGCTGTCCATTAAGAAATTTCATACGGAAATTCTTCAATGTCATTTAATTCTACTTGTAGTTGCTTTCATGAGATTTTTGTTTCATAGCTTTATTGCTATATAATACTGAACAGTTAAAGTGAGAAAGAGTCTGATGTTTCACCTATAGGAAGTCAAGCATCTGGACATTTCAGAAATAAATCATTGATTAACTAATGTTTGACTCTGCAGACCCATCCTGAGTACATGTGTTCCTTTCTTTAGTCTAATAACCTAGAGGATTGTAAAATGAGGTATGCAGAGGAGAGAAAGGTGCACATTGTTAGATACAGAGTTTTTTCAATATCAATCAATTTTTCTCTAGTTTCAATATAATGCATTCCTTTTGTAATCAAACAGAGCTCCTGTAATGTAGACTGCAAGCAAGAGCACGCAGGTGATTCAGCTCATTAGGAATCTTTTGATTCTCCCTTAAATAGGTCTATTTACACCACAGTTTGACTTCATATTGGTCTCGTTGAGTTTGTTGGATTGTTTCTTTCTTTAGTGTGTGCAGGTAAGCCTGAGAAGTTTATAAATGATTTTCCGAGCATTTGTAAAGGTGGGAGCTTCAGCTTTAGTATGCTTTAGTGTGATTTTCTAAAAGGCAGGTATTTCATCTTGCTGAAATGTCTTGATGCATATTTTTGATTAAATGAAAAAGCTAACTATTTGACAGGACAATAAGACATTCTACACTCATTTGGGAATAAATCTGCAAATTTCGGCTTAATATAGTCAGTATGCATATCATGTGGGGCTACACCCATAGAAATAAATTTATATACCCATGAACCTGAGAGTGGTCTGAAGCTCTTAGCAGTCTACAAGAATGCATGATGACTGTAGTAAAATATATTTATTCCACAAGTGAGGAGAGAATTGATTGCTCTAGAGAGCTCACACCATAACTAATTCACGGAGACTCTTTCTTATGATGAAGATAAATATTCTATGTCATTCTGACCCATAAAATATACTGTTTTTACAACAGACTCACTGTAATAATTCATCTTAAATGTCCTATGGACATATTTTCCTGTGATTACCAAACAAGAATCATTTGGTATTCTTGTTTTCAAAATAAGTTTGGGGATTAAAAATGATAAGTTGCATTAAGCAGCATTGTTATGTGTGTTTCTTAAATATAGAGATATAACATTATGTATAAGATGTAAGTGTTCCCTTCTTGATCTTTACCAAAGAACTATTATTTGTGCACATTCATGGGTATTTTTGCATTTTAAGTTTCACTTGGGGGAGATACTGAAGCTGCATATAGGTGACTATATTTGCAAATGAACAAATGAACAGTAAACTAAACCCTAGTGTGACTTTTTAATCCACGCTAGGATTAAAATAAATTCTTTTTATTTTAAAATAATTTCTTTTTTCTTCTCCCCCACTGCTTTACCACTACTCTGTCAATTTGAATTTTTTTTAATTGAAAAGCAAAGGAATATATTAACTCTATATTCTTTGAAAGATTTCTTTCATCCATTATTAAAAGTGTGGCATTTTGTCTTTTTTTTAAATTAGAAAGCTGATGGAAGTTACAAGTGCATAATAGAGGGTTTGGGGATAGGGTACTTGTGAAGGATTTTAATAAACCATTTTTCTTTTGGTTGGTGTAAATTATCTTAACTGATGGCTTAGAACATATTTAATTAAGTGTCCTGTGTATTACTGATATGTTTAATGTTGGGAAAAAGAAAAGTTATTTTCAACAGAAGTCTGAGTTAAAATGACGTGAATTTGAAATGTTGGTACTAATTTCTTCTTGTTGCTCAGTCGCTAAATTGTGTGACTCTTCCTAACCCATGGACTGCAGCATGCCAGGCTTCCCTGTCCTTCACTATCTCCCAGAGTTTGCTCAAACTCGTGTCCATTGTGTCAGTGATGCTTTCCAGCCATCTCATTCTCTGCTGACCCTTTCTCCTCCTGCCCTCAATCTTTCCCAGCATCAGCATCTTTTTCAAAGAACTGGCACTTTGCATCACATGGCCAAAGTATTGGAGCTTCAGCTTCAGCAGCAGTCCTTCCAATACATTTTCAGAGCTGATTTCCTTTAGGATTGACTGGTTTGGTATCTTCTTAGTCTCACTGATTTCATAGATCTCAGCATGAATTAAGAGTTAATGTTAGTAACTACAGATATTAACTCATATAATGTCCCATATTTACAAACGAAGAAAATCAGACTCAAATCAGTATAGTTTCCCAAATCACACAGATAATTAAACATAAACCAATAAATCTAAGCAAATATGGTTTTTATCCTTATTGCTTAATTTAAGGAAATATATTAGGGGAAAGAAATCAAAGTGACCATGTGAATTTGGGGGATACAACTCCTTCAAATTTCAGTGTTTAACACATTACTCTGAAAGAGCAAAGATAACATTTCTCTTCATCTAACTGAGCCAAGGTTGGTGTAATGTTTAGGAATATAAGACAAAGGGCTGGAAAGATAGCCACTGGTTTTGCATGACTTGATTTGGGGCCACTTCAACAGAGACTGGTTTTTTAATCTTTGAATATTTTTATTGAGGTATAATCACATATAGAATTATATTAGTTTCAAATGTACAATGTAATGATCCAGTAATTGTGTCTATTGCAAGACAATCACCACAATAAGACTAGTTAAGATCCATCACTATTCACAATTGTAAATTTATTTTTCTTATAGTGAAGACTTTTACTATCTACCCTCTTTGCAACTTTCGAGTATGCAATGCAGTATTATTAACTATGAGGCCAGTTTTCTAATAGCCTCAGCCAGCACATCCCTTTCCTAGAACAACCACAGGGCTTCCTCAGCATTTAGACAGTCATTTGTAGTCTAGAACTTTCTAGAATCTTGAACTTACTGACATGATCACTGGGACACATACAAGGCCTGGGTACAATCTACAGTTCCATCTTTCTCTGAATTGGTAGGTGATGGAACATGGCCTGGGTGAATTCTTTGGGTTTTTTTTGTTTGTTTGTTTTTTTATTAACCACTGGTAATCATCCTCTTTCTGTATGAGGCAATAATGCTAATGGTAATCATTTCTTCTGAAATATGTCAATAGTTTATAATCCTCAGAGGATTTCTACACAGAGCACTGATGCTGACTCTTATCATAATCCTGTGAGAATGTAACAGAAGTGATACCAAGTGATACTTCAGTCAAGAGCCTGACAGATTTGCAGGTGGTCGCCCATTTGTTAAACATCTGCTAAGCAGGGACACTGCCTTACCAGTGAAGCCAAGATTGGAATCTAGTACCCTGCGGCTCTCTATTCTTTCCTTGCCTTGTCTCTTATTTTCCTTAGTTTACTTTCACACAGCACTGGAGCTTCCCCAGGGCCTGTTCACCACCATCCATTTCACACTGTACCTTTGCTGTATTCTCAGTTCAGGGCAGCAGGTCTTGTCCCATCCCTGGGGGAGAACCTGAGAAGCTCTAATGAGGCGCAGGTGAGCAACAGGCAGTGGTGAGCAACAGGCAGTGGTGAGCAACAGGCAGTGGTGAGCAACAGGAAGTGGTGAGCACCCATAAAAAGCACTGCCATGTTTCATGTTATCAACAGAGGTGTTTCAGTCATACTGGCCTGAAAAATGAAGCTTCTCAGCCATAGGTACCTGGTTCATTCCCAAACTGTCTATGCTGTTCTATTCATCTATATGTCTGTTTTTGTGCCAATACCATACTATTCACAGAAGAAGAGAACAAGCTAGTGGTTCCCAGAGGGCAGAAGGATGGGAGGAGGGGCAAGGTAAGTAAAGGGGATAAAGAGGTACAAATTACTAGGTATAAAATAAATTGAGTTATAAAGATATAATGTATAGCACAGGGAGTATAATCAACATTTTGTAATAACTTTGTATGGAGTATAATCTATAAAATATCTAATTACTATGTCATATACCTGAAACTAACATAATATTGTAATTAATTATAGTTCCATTTTAAAAAATGAAACTTCTCCTAAAATCTCAAAATCTCTAGTTGATCTGATGTCCATGGATTCTGCTCATCTTAAGCACCATCTTTAGCAGCCTTTAAATAGGATATATATATTGTATGTAATTTCATCTCAGAGCAATTTGACATGTTATTTTGGCATGTATAGAACTCTGATATTTTAAACTAGTAATTAAAGTGGAACTAGCTCACAAATGCTTTAAATAACCTCTTTATATGAAAAGTCTCATACAAATAGGTAATTCTGTTCACCAGCAGTAAATTACATTTTGGATAATACAGAAAAAGATAGTTTTCTCAATTTTAAGCTGATGATTAATGTATCTGTGAGTGAAAAAGCAATAATAAAAGGTGGGGCTTGAATGCTTCTCCGTAAGCTATTTCTAAAATGTAAATGTTTGTGGACCAAGTACATCTTAATAGCCAATATTAGCATGAAAGTGAAAAAGTGTTAGTCACTCAGTCATGTCCAACTCTTTGTGACTCTATGAACTATTGCCCTCCAGGCTCCTCTGTCCATGGGATTCACCAAACAGAATAATGGAGTGGGTATCCATTCCCTTCTCCAAGGGGTCTTCCTGACCCAGGGATCAAACCCAGACCTCCCACTTTGCAGGCAGATTGTTTACCATCTGAGCCACCAGGAAAGTCTCAATATTACTTGGAAACAACAACAACAAAAAACCCAACAAATATTTATTATCGTCATGAGTCATGTGGCCATACTCTGAATGTAAATTTTTAAAATTTATGAAAATATTCAAATATTGCTGCTTACCCTTTACTATGTATAGAGCTGTGGGTTTTTTTTTATTTATTAATGCAAAACATTTATTGAAAACATGAGAGTTAAGGAAATGGGCAAATATCAAAATTTTTTTGTAGAGGTAATTTTAAATATACCTAAAACAACTTTTGAGATTTATAAAAATAATTATACTTCCATACTGTACATACTGCTATTATATAATAATTATATAATTGCACTCTTGTGTTTAAAGTATGCTCACCATGTGAACTGGCAACAGGAAACAAAAAAATTGTCTTGGCTCTTCTATTCTAGCTCTTTTCCAGTCATTTTAGGTCACTTAATTTTTCAGTAAATGGTCTAGGTATACATCCAGGACTCTCCCAAGACTATGTCTAAGTGGGAAGAATATATGTTACTGATAAAAGTGTCAAATGAGCTTATTAAACCAGTCTTTGGGCATGCTATCCCATAGGCTCCTAAACATCCCCATGGTGCCTAGCCTGACACCTGTAGTGTCTGTACGTGGCTCTCAGGTATCTGTTTTGGGGAACTCCACCTGAATGCTCTCTATCAAGGCAGCACTAAGTTTCTTAAGTCTTTTTTGGCCTACCACCAACATGGGCCTGTTTTCCGACCCAATCTTTAAAAAAAAATCTATTTCTGGACTGTAAGCTAATACACTACACAGCCTCAGTAAGATATAAGAGTACATTTTCAGAATTAGCCTCATAAATTTTATCTTATAATCTTTATACATGCTTTATTCATCTAAATTCCTATTCATCTAGGAAAATGTGGCCATGTAAGACAGTATGATGATACTCTGCTATACATTTAAGGTGACAGAAGGTATGGTTGTGTTTTCCTTTTAAAATTCTATTAGAAAGAAGAGTCCAAGGACCTAAGTCCTACTCTCAGCTCTGACACTAACTAGCTTTGTAATCTTCTGCAGACCAGTTATGTCTCCACCACTAGATTTTTAATTTCTTGAGTAGAATTCATGGCTATTTCCTCTCCCACAGTGCTAAGAACACTGCCATTCACAGAATACATCCTTAACACACAGGTGTTTCCATTCCATGGCAGGCCTGTTGGAGAATTAAGGGTGGACCTCAGAAGAGAATCAAAGCTTTTTTAAAAATAGAGATACAACTTCGAGAGCTTGAATGGTGGGATGAAGGAAGGTGAGAGACAGCAGATAGTGAAGTGACAAATTAGATGAAGGAAACTTGGAACCACAGAGGTCCAGGGGGTGGTTGGAACAAAAGAAAAAATTATTGGGCTTTGATGATACATGGGTTAAACAGAAAACAGCCAGGTTAGCACAATGTGTGGGAGGCAATGAAGGAGATCATTTAGAATAGTAGTTCTTTACCTGCAGCAGTTTTCCCTAGGGGACATTTGGTATATCTGGAGACATTGTGGGTTACTGTACTATGAGGGGTGCTGCTGGCATCCACGGATAGACACCAGGGATGCTGCCAAACATCCAGTGATGTCTAGTATGCTTTCTAATAGAATCTAATCCACGGTAAAGATTTTTCAGCTCAGAAATATTACTAGTGCCTGGTTGAGAAACCATGATTTATAAGGACTGTTCAGCAGTAGTGGATGCCCTGAGAATCTGAGAAAAGGTCAATTTATTTGGTAATTAGAAAACTGATGCTGAGTTTTAAGAGAACAGTTTCTCTAAACTGTGAGAAGGTAGGGGTGGTAGAAGTGGGTAATGGGACAGAGTTCACAAGACATGATTTCTGAGATGTAAAGGAAGATGGATGGGAAGTAAAGCTTGTGGTATTTCTGAGAATCAAGGGAAATTAAATCTATTTATACACTAAGATAAAGAAGCTAAGAAAGAGAAGGGGATAGATTAATAATGTGAGAATGACAGCCTACAATGATATGAAGAAAATTAAGAAAGTTAAGAGCATGTATAGTCAAAGCTATGATTTTTCCAGTAGTCATGTACTGATGTGAGAGTTGGACCATAAAGAAGGCTGATGGCTGAAGAACCGATACTTTCAAATTGTGCTGCTGGAAAAGACTCTTGAGAGTCCCTTGGACAGCAAGAAGATCAAACCAGTCAATCCTAGAGAAAGTCAACTCTGAAGATTCATTGGAAGGACTGATGCTGAATATGAAGCTGCAATACTTTGGCCATCTGATGTAAAGAGCCGATTCATTGGGAAAGACCCGGATGCTGGGAAAGATTGAAGGCAGGAGAAGGGGATGACAGAGAATGAGATGGTTGGGTGGCATCACCGACTTGATGGACATGAGTTTGAACAAACTCTAGGACATAGTGAAGGACAGGAAAGCCTGATGTGCTGCATGCAGTCCATGAGGTCACAAAGAGTCAGACACAACTTAGCGACTGAACAACAAGAGCACAAAAAGGGAATTAGGGCCAGGATCATTGTGAAGGTGAAGTGAAGAAGCAGGAGATGGGTAAATGATGGAATCTTAAGATGCAGAGATGAGATGCTCAAGAAGTTCACAAAAGAGGACCTTTCTAAAAGAGAGAGGTTTGGAAATTGGAAACAAATGTAGAGCCAGATTCATATATAGAGATAATGTTCCCAGAAGTTGTTGTAGCCACACACAGGCACCCAGTGAATGGTGGCAGCAGTTTACAAGGGTGGCAGAATCCTCGTAATAATCCCAAAACTTTACTTTCTCAAGTCTAACTCTAATATTATTAGATTCTGGAGAACTTAATGATTGTTATTCATTTCAATAAGGCTAATCAGAAACTGATTTATCTTGTGGTCCTCACTACATGGTAAACTTTGTGAGCCAAAGTTTAAATTTTGAAATAAACTCCTAGTCTCCAGTTCAGTTCAAGGACAGTGGACATTCAGTAAATACTTGCCCTCAAGGCTGGCCTTGCAACACCACACTACGTGCATTAATGAAAGATAAAATATCTTTTTTGTGTGCTTTTCTAATTCAGTAAACAATGAGGCTTCTATTTCTGAAAATAGTTTCTGCAGTTCATTATGGAAATCCTTTCAAATGTGGTCAGTACCTACAAATCATAACTCTGTGTATTAGGGAGAAAAATTAGTTGTGACTCTAATAGAGGTGTGTTCAAGCCAAGATGTCTCTTGGCTTATTTATAAAGCTTGTATTTACTTTTGCTAAAATAATTAAATTTGTAACAATTATGAGGCTGCCCAGATCTCTTTAGCAGTGGATATTGATTGTTAATGTAGAGGAGCTTTGCCTCATTAAAAATGAAGTATTTTAGTCATTGTGGCTCCATCAACAGAACCTGGTGTCATTGTTACAATAATCATATGTTTGATGGATATATTAGTGTCTCTTTAAAGCTTCAGTTGTAATATAATGATTTGCAAAGCTTTCAACAGTTAATTATCTTGTATGTCACAGAAATGTCTCTTTACCCTGATCTAAACTGAAATGAAAGGTGAGATTCCTCTGAAGAAAAGCATTTACAGAGGCTTTGCTGGCTTGTTTGTTTCTGTGACTCTGTGTCCAGTGGGGTAGAAGTGCAACCCACTTCAGTTTCTTGCCAGGGAAATCCCATGGACAGAGGAACCTGGTGGGCTACAGTCCACGGAGTCCCACAAGAATCAGACACGACTTAGTGACTAAACAACAGATCCCAGATAGCCTCTGGTCTTTCCTCTCTCCTGTCCACTTTGTCTTGAAAGATCACTCCTTTACTAGTGGGTGCCAGTTAATCGCAAAACCTTTCTGTGTGTTCTAGTTGCCTCCAGATATTTTTCTTGCCCCCTTCTTTCTCTACTTTACTCCCTCCACAACCCCTAACTCCACTCACTCTAACAGCCAGATTAATCCTGCTAAGCCAACACACTAGTCCCCTGCTCAAGAATCTTCTGTGGTTCTCCAATGACTATTAGAGAACTTTCACATTCTTCATCTGAAAATCGTGATTTTCTAAAACCTGGCCCTGCTTAAGCTTTCAGACCTCATTTTCTGCTTTTCATGACAAGTACTCAAATATTCCATAATTATTAAGTTACTGGCCACGTCAAATGTTTGAATAATTCTCTGTTGCCATTCCCTTCTCCAGGGTATCTTCCCGACCCAGGGATCAAACCCAGGTCTCCCTCATTGCAGGCAGATTCTTTACCACTGTGCTTCCAGGGGAAACCCCATCTGTTTGTGACCATATTTGATGAATCATTAAATATAGCGTAGGTAGGGAGAGACTATAGTCAAAGATAATAGAGTCTTGCATTTGAGTGATATTTAAATCATTAATGCAATTAGGTAAAAGATATATATTTTAACTAGTTGGTATTATGAATGATTTGGACTTGTAGAATTGAAAATACCAGCAGAAAAAGCCAACAGTCATACTAAACAGAGAATTAGAATATGTTATTCTACAATACATTTCTCTTTGTGAAAATGTACAAGGGATTTTTTATTTGTTTTGCTTGCTTTTTACCATAGAATTACTGGATCACACAGTATGAGAATTTTCAGGTTTTTTTTTTTTTTTGACAATACCAACTTGCTCTCTGAAGTGCTTGTACAAATTTAAATTTCCATCAGGCCTTTATAAGAGTTTTCCTTCCTTAATACTTATTATCAGAATGTTTTTACCTTTTTGCTAATGGTAAAAACATTAGCAAATGTCTCTTTAATTGACATTCCCTGATTACTAATAAAAGTGAGCATTTTAAAATATGTGTAATGGTAATCCAGGGTCCTTGTTTTCTGGATGTCCTAGTCATATTCTTTGTCAGTTTTTCCTATATATTTTATTTTTCTTATTGTTCTTATAGGTATTCTTTATTTAAAACGGTGCTAATCCTTTGTTTGCTTATGTGTCTTGCAAATATCTTTTCTGAGTCTGACTCTTTTAATTTCACAAATGTTGGTCTGTTTCTAAAATATAACTTTAAATATATTGCCCCAAACTGTCTTCAGTTGTGGACATTTTATCTTATAAGACTCACCTAATATGTCACTCCTTCTATGAAGCCTTCTCTGATTTCCCACGTGAAATTTTCTGCACTTTAATATAGAGTCATTGTAGCACCTCTGATAGTTAATATTTAACTATCATAATAATAATATTTACCATCTCAATCTCTAGATTATAAGTTCCTGGTGACTCTCTTCACCTTTGTATTTCTAGAAGCTGACCCAAAGTCCAGTTTTCAGTGTGAATCCCCTTGGGAAAATGAGTTTACCATTTCCACTTATTTCTGAGGGATTTTCACCTCTTTAAAGCCATCGGCCCTATCTCTTCATGCTCATATCACCCCACAATGTCAGGCCTCATATGAGATGATGAATAAGCATATAATCTTATTTAAAGCTAATCAGTACACTTGAAGCACTGTTTCCCTTGACTCATCCCAAGGAAAATAAGCATTAGAAAAAATATTTTTTCATGTATATATGTGTGTGTGTGTATATATATATATATATATATATCTTGCTGTTAAAATATAATCAGCATATTCACTAGAAGTTTACTATAAATTTCAGAAAGAACTAAAAAGTTTATCATGAGCTTTGGCAGTTCTAGTTTTTAAATGAAGAAATTTGATGATCATTCCAAAGTAATTTAGTCAGTTTTTATTCAATAAGTATTTGAGATACAAATACATGCCTGGAGAGCAAACCATTGACAAAATATAGAGTTATTTCATTTGTTAAAGTTCCTGTCCTTACACTCTTAACAATCCAGGGCCTTCCTTGCTGCTAAGTCGCTTCAGTCATGTCCGACTCTGTGCGACCCCATAGATGGGAGCCCACCAGGCTCCCCTGTCCCTGGGATTCTCCAGGCAAGAACACTGGAGTGGGTTGCCATTTCCTTCTCCAATGCATGAAAGTGAAAAGTGAAAGTGAAGTCGCTCAGTCGTGTCTGACTCTTAGCGACCCCGTGGAGTGCAGCCCACCAGGGTCCTCACTGGAGTGGGGTGCCATTGCCTTCTCTGTGTGATGCGCTAAGGTGACCCAACCCAGTGGCAGCCTCCTAGAAGATATGCTGGTGGGGCTGATCTTGGAAATTCACATATCCACTCGTAGACCAGAGGCAGGTGGTCAAATAGCAATGACCAGATTTCCCCACTTTGATCTCCTTAAAGCTTATGTTATGCACTCTGGTTACCAAGGCCTCTTTCCATAGCATCATCTTAATACCTAAAGGGCAGTGACAGCCTGGAAAATTGCAGAGTCTTTTCTTTTAGACCTTTCTCCCAAGCTCTCCATTCTTTTCTTCGCTGTATGTTTGTATGGTGTTACTTTTTCTGTTAAGCCTCAGTGCTATTTTAAGTATGACTGGCACATCTTTTATGTGGTTCTGTAGCATCATGGATGATACCGTTTGGAGCTGACAGTCTTCTTATTAAAAGTGCCATTTTTCTTTTTTGTCTGTAGATAAGATCACTGAGAGAATGGACTTCTCTCTTTATTTCAGTGAAGCTACTGCTACCTAATTTTCACTGATGACAGGACATGCAAAAACTGACTTTCATGCTCAGCTGGCTCATCCTGGCCATGGTGATTGGACTTGAGCGTGTTAATTGGTTACCCACACTCACACAGGATTTGATCAGACACCTCATTCTCTATGGCAACTCTGTGAGCCTATCACAAAGTGAAGAGAAGGGTACTCTTTTCACATAACTTCATTAAGAATATTTGCGCAGACCTATGGAAAACATATGGCCAGCTTAAGGAAAGTTCAAAGAACACCATGCTGGAGGGGCAGGTCACTTTTCTAATTTTACCCTAAGATCTTTATACATTCCATGTGACAGTCTTTTCAGCCATAAAGAAAAAAAAAAAAAACATTGTTCGTGTTCTAAGTGTAAAAACAGCAAGTGGGACCTCTACAATACACATTTGTGAGCTGCTGAGTCTTGAGTTTTTATTTTTAAACGGGCCCTCGGGACCAAAATAAGTTGAGTTAATCAGACCCTCAGCTCCTAGCACAGTATCATTATACATTCCTACAAGACTTGTTTTATTTCCTTCCTTTACCCAGAACTCCCTTTTCCCCTTGCACTCACTCTGATGTGTTTGCTATGCATCCTTAAATGTGCGTGAACCTTATACAATATGCAGTGTTTGTGAAAGTTTCCAAACTTTCAAGGATAATAACCTATCCAATATCAATAGCCTTGGTTACTGTAACTTGAACATGAGCAAGCTACAGCTTTAGCAAATGCCATAAAAGAGGTAAATGATGGAGCCCTAGGATCCATGGGAAATGTTCAAAACCAGTCAACTGGAAAGTGATCTCATGTTTGTGAGCCATTTTGACTGTGGTAGGTGACCTTTATTGAATAGTGACTAAAAATCCAGGCACAGAACTAGGGTTTGTACCTTAGCTTTACAAAAGCTATTCAAAGTGGCATTCAGTTCAGTTCAGTTGCTCAGTCGTGTCCGACTCTTTGCGACCCCATGAACTGCAGAATGCCAGGCTTCCCTGTCCATCACCAATTCCTGAAGTCCACCCAAACCCATGTCCAAGGAGTCAGTGATGCCATCCAAGCATCTCATCCTCTGTCATCCCCTTCTCCTGCCCTCAATCTTTCCCAACATCAGGGTCTTTTCAAATGAGTCATCTCTTCGCATCAGGTGGCCAAAGTATTGGAGCTTCAGCTTCAACATCAGTCGTTCCAATGAACACCCAGGACCGATCTCCTTTAGGATGGACTGGTTAGATCTTGCAGTCCAAGGGACTTGCAAGAGTCTTCTCCAACACCATAGTTCAAAAGCATCAATTCTTCAGCTCTTAGCTTTCTTTGTAGTCCAACTCTCACATCCATACATGACCACTGGAAAAACCATAGCCTTGACTATACAGACCTTTGTTGCCAAAGTAATGTCTCTGCTTTTGAATATGCTGTCTAGGTTGGTCATAACTTTCCTTCCAAGGAGTAAGCATCTTCTAATTTCATGGCTGCAATCACCATCTGCAGTGATTTTGGAGCCCAGAAAAATAAAGTCAGCCACTTATCCCCACTATAAATGGAATTAAGAGAAAAAGTAACCCACCAAAAAATATACAACTAAATTCTGATTCTGCAGTTAAATTACATCTGCTGTCTTCTCTCCAAAAATGCCAAGGTTCATGTCTGGAAATTCCAAGGAATAAAAGATGTCCTAAAGAGATCTGAGATTTCACTGATAAAGTAGCATATGGCCTAAGCATTGAAGAACAGATCAAATTTGGACAGGCTTGTAGGAGAAGCTCTCATCATAAACAAGGATCAGATCAGATCAGTCGCTCAGTCGTGTCCGACTCTTTGCAACCCCATGAATCACAGCACGCCAGGCCTCCCTGTCCATCACCAACTCCCGGAGTTCACTCAGACTCACATCCATCGAGTCAGTGATGCCATCCAGCCATCTCATCCTCTGTCATCCCCTACTCCTCTTTCCCCCAATCCCTCCCAGCATCAGAGTCTTTTCCATTGAGTCAACTCTTCTCATGAGGTGGCCAAAGTACTGGAGTTTAAACAAGGATACAAAGGTGAATTTGAGAGATAGGAAGTTGTCTCCTTTCACTGGATTACAAGCGTGGCCATTAAAAAGAGAGAAAGGCGGGCTGAATCTTAATCATAGATTAGGTATTAAGCTAAGAAGTTTGCAATACAGGAGACCTGGGTCCAGTCCCTGGGTGAGGAAGATCTCCTGGAGAAGGGAATGGCTCCCCATTCCAGTATTCTTGCCTGGAGAATGCTATGGACACAGGAGCCTGGTAAGCTACAGTCCATAGGGGTTGCAAAGAGTCAGACATGACTGAGTGACTTTCAAGTAGTTTGGCTCTGTCTAAAAGGATACAGAACTTTATGTTCTGGTAGATTAGGATCAGGAGTGGGAGTGCTGGAGATTTTTTTCCTTGGGTTCAGATATCCAAGTTAAGACAAAGCAGCCACTTCACCAATGAACTCTGCACAGCCCCGCCTGTGTTATTTTAGACACAACCCAGTTTAGAAAGATAAGACTAAGAACTGAAATAATTGAAAAAGATAGTGATAATATGTATTGAGCTATGGGGTGTGTCAGGCTGGATGTTTTCCATAAATTATGTTGATTAATCCTTGTAACAATACAAAATGTTAGTCCTATTATTTTCCTATTTTACAAACTTAGAAAATGAGACTTAATAAAAGTTGGATTATTAACCCAGAATCACGTAACTAGGAAAATGAACAAGGACCATGAGAATCAGTTGGTGTCTCAACCACTAAACTCTACTGTCTCCTATAAGTAAACGGTTAAATGTGTGGCAGGAGCCAACTAGTTTAAACTCAAAGCAGTATTGGGGATATTTTTATCTGATTTCAGCTGAGAAAATAGAACACAGACAAGTGCTCTCTAAGGAAAGCAGGCCATAGGTTTATAGAATGAAATCATCACTTTGAAGGATGTACTTCATCCTCTCCAAGTACTTAGGCAGATAGGACCATGCATTTTAATAAGTCATGTGGCTGCAAAGGGCCTCCAGAGGGCCATTTAGCCATCTCCTTTTTGCACCTGAAGGTGTTTTTAAAGATTTGAAATGCATAGGTAATGAGGTTTATGTCAGGGGGAGGGAGGTCAAGCCTTTAGTAGTATGTGGGTTCAACTGTTATGAGGGAGATGGTCTCGGCTGAATTTTTGAAGCAAAGGGAAAATAAATCTCTTCAAACAAGGGAGCTGCCTTTTACTTCATTTATTTAACATCATTTCTCTGCCTCTAAACCAAGGTTTCATCTTCTGTAGTCATGGAGAATGGACTCAATGACTCTTCCTCCATTCATGAACCAACTGTGCCCAGAGTGAATTTGGGAATCTGAACTGCAGGTAGAAGACTTTCGGAGCACATGTGCATGTATAGAGATGGCTCATAGAAGCCCATGCATTCTAGAAGAGAAGCCCTGGCCTCGTAGCTAGAATTCCTAAGTTCCCAACACAAATCTACAAATGCTACCCTACACGGGTGTTTGATAAAGTCCGCTTATACTTTTTCCATTTTCTTAAACTGTAAAGTATACATATCTCCACTTACACAAGATGTGCAGTCCTGTGTATAAATCACATTTTAGTAAATAAAAATATATTTCCAATCCACTAAAAGAGCTTGATCTACAGAAATCTTTAGGCCATTCTCTTCATTCCCTAAATTATTTAATTTTCTGTATCAAGACTAATGAGTGATCTGGATTTGCCCCTTACATATTTCATAGAATTATTATAGGAATTCAATATTTAGAAACTCCTAATTTTCTCAGATTGATAAAAAAAAAGGCAGGATAATTATTAGTAACAAGTATTTATCAGCATTATAGCTCAATATTTTAGAATTGGGGCGATAGATTGAACATTTTAATAAGTTATGTTTGTTGAGAGGAGAGAGTTAATTGGGTGCATGCTAAGTAGCTTCAGTTATGTCTGACTCTTTGTGACGCTATGGACTATAGCCCACCAGGCTCCTTTGTCCATGGGATTCTCTAGGCAAGGATACTGGAGTGGGTTGCCATATCTGCCTCCAGAGGATCTTCCCAACCCAGGGATAGAACCCACATCTCTTACATCGCCTGCATTTTTTTTTTTTTAATGCTTTAGTGCTTTACCAGTAGCACCACCTGAGAAGCCCTAATTAGTTCATGGTTATTGAATGCTGAGTACTTTACATGTATTAACTCATTTAATCTGCATAGCAACCCTTCTCATTAAATCAACACATATCGATGAAATGCCTGCTACGTGCCCAGAGCTGGGCTGGGTATTGGAGATAGAATGAAGGATGAGACAGATACAGGCTTCAAACTTATGGAGCTTCAGAACCAGAGTAAATTAAACAAGTTCTAATCATACATGGGAAAGTGTGCAGGGGCCCTGGGGAACAGAGACTCTGGATCTTAACATTTCAGTCTGAGGCTCTACGTGCAGTTCTGTTCAGAACCCACATGGGTGAGAAGATGGCAAGCTTTATGGTTAAGAAGTATGATCCAAGTATGGCTGCCTCCAAAGCCAGAAGCTTCTTTCCTATCACATCATCCTGCCTCCTGAGAGTAATTGATCATTTCCTAGAAGATCTCCTTCCCCTTTAAGCATTTAAACGAGGATACCTTAAATCCAGTCCTGTTAGCACCGACTCATGTTTGCCTCCTACCATGAAGAAAGAAGTCATGGTCTTCTCCATTCCACTCTAACTGATGAAGATGCTATCCCTACAGTTGCCTAGATGCTGCCTTCAAGGATGTGTGAGTGGAGATGATAGCAATTAAAGGGAGTAATGGTGTTCAAACAGCAGGTGTTCTAACATATCATTTTCCAGAATCAGCAAACGTGTGAACCTCAGTGTTTCTGTCAACCTTCAAGGCACCGGCATAATGAGTTGGTTTTCCATTATAATTATTATTATTTTCATGAAAATGAAACATAACAGTTGGAATTTTTCCGATAGAGTACTGACGCCCCATTCCTGAGGCTCATGAGGTTACTTTTGCTTCAGAGTATTTCAGTTACCCCGCAGTGCTAAGAACAGCTACATTAACATCCTAGTAATTCCATAGCAGTCATTGTTTCCTACTTGGTATCCGACGGAGTTGCCTCATAAGGCTGCTTTCTTTCCCCAGGTGATTTGTAACGTGCAGGAACATGACGTGTTGTACAGGCCGCCGGACCTACTCCGCTGTTAGCCCCATTCACATAGTGTGGCTGAGTCATAGAAACACAGGGCTTCATTGTCATTCCAGAGGTGTTGTATCCTGAATAATGATTCTGTGTCATTAACAAGTGGAAATCCCGGTAGTTGAGCATAGGTGGCTAATATCAAAGGTGGGTGTCATAGTCCACTTTTATTATTCTTGGAGAAAATTTTAGTACTACCTGTAACTTGCCGTCTCTCACTTGTCTTAATTACCATTTACAGTTTAGGGTTTAGAGGCCAATTAGCTAAATGGCCCATGTTTATAAAGAATCATAAGAAGAGGAAGCAAAGATGGTCCAGGCCAAAGAAGTCATCCTAATTAGTTTAGCTATTCATTCATTCACTCCGAAAATATTTACTCTCTGCCAGGTTCAGAGTCAGGCTTTGCTCACAAGAAGAGAAGAAGGGAGTCAGTATAGAGAAGAAGGAACTCTGAAACTTCAACAGGCACCTTGGGTTACGTGACCAACTCTTAATTCTGCCAACAGGATGCCCTTAGGTTAACTTTTCATTTTATTAGTTAACTCTTTGCGACAATAGTTAACAAAAATACGTTTTTTGTTAAGTGAAGTTTTTCATAAGTGAAGATGATTCCTGAATAGAGTTGTGGAGGTTATTGGAGTAGGGATGGGAGCAAACTTGGAAAAGTCATTTCCTGGGGGCGTCTTTCAAAATTTAAGAAAATTGAAAACGTTTCTGAAATAAGATTAAAATGTTTTGGGTATGTGTCTGCCCTTTATGTGTCCAAAACAATTTCAAAAACCCATCAATTGAAGGATTTTAATGCAAAACTGCCAATAACTTGGTCATTAAAATTACTAAATGTGGAAGAAATATGTGGGAAAGTGAGGGAGGCAGTCATGTGTGCATGCTCAGTGGTGTCCGACTCTTTGTGACCCCGTGGACTGTAGCCGGCCAGACTCCTCTTTCCATGGGATTCTCCAGGCAAGAATACTGGAGTGGGTTGCCATTTCCTACTCCAGGGTATTTTCCCAACCCTGAGACTTAGCCCAGGTCTCTTGCATCTCCTGCATTGGCAGGAGCATTTTTTTACCACTGTACCACCTGGGAAGCCCAACATATTTATATGTAAATTTAAATTATTATATGAAAGTGTTAATATCTCAGTCATGACCTACCCTTGGCGACCCTGTGAACTGTAGCCCGCCAGGCTCCTCTGTCCATGGAACTCTCCAGGCAAGAATACTGGAGTGGATTGCCATTTTCTTCTCCAGGGGATCTTCCAGACCCAGGGATCTAACCCATGTCTCCTGCATTGGCAGGTGGATTCTTTTCACTGAGCCACCAGGGAAGCCCTTTTAAAAATAAAATTATATATGTAAAACCAGGGTTCTTTTTACAACTGTCATACATCCATCATTTATTGAATGATACTATTGAGCACCTACTGTATACCAGGCACTGTTTCAGGCCCTGGGAATACAGTGAACAAAACAAAGCCTGCACTGCATTGGTGTTTATGTTGCAGTGGAAGAAAACAGACAGCAATGGAGTGAAAAGTAAAAGATTTAGTCAGTCAGTGACAAGTGCTGTGAATAAAAATAGTGCAGACACGGGAGCAAGTGCCCAAGTATGGGGGAGGGGAAGCTTGTCCTTATAAATGGCATCGTCAGGGAAGGCTTCACTGACAAGGTGGTATTTGAGAAAATGCCTGATAAACGTGAATGGAAAAGCAAGGGGCTCTCTAGCAGGAACTGAATTATAGGCACAGAGAACAGCAAGTGCAAAGGTAAAGTCGCGCGACTAAGTAGGACTTCTTCCAACACAGGCAGGAGCAGTTTCTCAGAGTTTTGTGACTTGGCAGAGGGCTGGCATTGGGGTGGAGGAACACTAAGTTTACACAGCAAGCCGTGTGACTGATGCCCCCAAAAGTTAAGAGTTAGGAAGAAAAATGCAGAGATGCGCCCTTCTATAGTATTTCTGATATACAGATAAAAGATATACATGTACACCCGTGGCTGATTCATGTCAGTGTATTGCAAATACCACCACAGTATTGTAAATTAATTAGCCTCCAATTAAAATAAATTGATTAATTAAAAAAAGATATTAAACCATTGCAAGGGCATAGATAATAGTAAAATGTAAGTCAAAGAATTAGAAAGTGATTAAGTTTTGAGTATTCAATACCTTTGTTTTACCATCTGAGCCACAAGGGAAGCCCCACAACTTTAATGCAAATGAAAAAAGATTTCAACTATCACAGCATTGCTCATCAGCTATATCCCAAGACAAATAAAAAGTTTTTTAAAAAGGAACTGAAGATTCAGCTTCAAAAATATTAGCTTTTAACTGCATTCCCTGGTAGCTCAGCTGGTAAAGAATCTGCCTGCAATGCAGAAGACCCCAGTTTGATTCCTGGGTCAGGAAGATCCCCTGGAGAAGGGAATGGTTACCCACTCCAGAATTCTTGGGCTTCCCTGGTTGCTCAGACGGTAAAGAATTTGCCTGCAATGCAGGAGACCTGGGTTTGATCCCTGGGTTGGGAAGATGGCCTAGAAGAGGGCAAGGCAATCCACTCCGATATTCTTGCCTGGAGAATCCCCATGGACAGAGGAGCCCAGCAGGCTACAGTTCACAGGGTCACAAAGAGTCAGACACGACTAAGCACAGCACCACTGTTTCACAATTAATTTCATTTTAGGTTTATATAATTTAATTCATAATAAAATTTAATGTTTATATCATTAATCCTTAACAATGGCCCTGTCTAACCACCTTGCAAAATTCCTAAAAACTTAATAGCCACTTCTTTTGAACTGGTCCAAGCTGGCTCATGCGCCCCTGGCTTTCCTCTGAGTGTGGGTTCATGGCAGAAGAAATGAGTCATCAGACCAGGATGACTCTTAAGATACTGTCGTGAGAACAGCTGTTAGGTGGTCAAAGGCAGAAGCAGGGAGATGAGTCAGGAGACTGCAAGAATGCTAAGGTTCAGCCTGGGTCGTGTGGAAAACCCCTGCACCTGGTCACGGTTTCCCTTGCACATGATGTTGGATCATTGGTGGCTAAGCTGGATCTTAGTTACTTACCGTAATTCTTCTAAGACACAAGGGTTCTTCATAGTTAATGTTTCAGAAATTGGAATGCATCTCAAAATTGACTGTGTACATTTAATAGATCCTGTTTCTTTTTTTCCTATAAAGCTGGTATTAAATCAACGCAGATCTAGCAACTGGCCGCATTTTCCAACCGAGAAAACATTCCCTTTTGCTTCGTGAAACACGGAATTGATCAACCTGAAGTATTGTTTGTGTCCCACAATTGAATAAAACTGATAGAGGGTTTAAAATATAAATACATACTCTATAAGTAAAGGCCAGGGAAAGGGAGAATGTGTTCATAGCAGAGGCAGACACAGGAGCGTCAGGAAAAGTGTAAGAGAAATCAATGAATCGAGCATTCAGGGAGGCCAGTAGGTTCTTCTCTGATTAAATAAGACAGGCAGCCACCTAGGAGTGTGATTTCAGGATCACTGCATCTCTTCCCCAGCAGCCTGCACTGTCTCCAGATGATCACTGGTAAAATGTCTAAAAACGACCCAGGAGGCCCAGCATATTCACAGAGGAGCCATTAAGAAGATTAAGGGACGGTAGTCCCAGAGGAAATGAGACAGGAAAATGTAATGAAGGGTCAGCGTTGTTTAAAGCTCTAAATCAGAGTTTTTCAGAGCCAAGTAACGCCTAAACCCCTTTGGAAGGTCCATCACATGCTTTTAGGGCACCTTTCTGCCAACCCCACCCACCTCCTTTCCCCTTTGTAACCACTGCTCATCTCCATCCCTTGCTTCCTATGGCCAACCTTGTGGTTGTTTGGCATTTGTTTGGCACACAAGCACAGATTAAGTCTGCCTCCATTCTTTTCTCTCCAGCCAAGGATAATTAAATGTGTATGTTATTTTATCACACTCTGCAATATTTAGAATGTCACATCCAGATCTCAGTTTATTAAACAACTTCAGAAAACGAAAGTCATTCGATAAAAATATTTTTCCATCAGTAATTATCCCTGAGAAAGAGGTTTCATTTTTATAACTGAAAATTAAAATAATGTAACAGGGCTATAATAAACACTGGATGACTATTATCCTTGAAATGAGTGTACACAGCGATGCTTAATGATACATTATCTGTAGAGTGTTACCAACTTAGATGAGAGCTAGAAGCTAACATGATTGTGAACCCAAACAAAACATGGGCACAGAGATATTCTAAATAATCCAGTTATTTGTTGGTCATCCAGATGACATTCTTAGATTATGTATCAAGTGTTTTTCCTTTAAAATTCCTGAAATAGGCCTGTGGACCACACCTCTCATTGAACTTGCACTGGAACAGCATTAGACAAGTTCAATATATTGGACAAGTTGAATATTCTTAGCATCATGAGCAATTCTGGGGTCCTCTGGCCCTCATGCCCCTCCCATCCAGCCACCCATCTCTCACTTCACAAAAACTGCTCTGATATGACCCATATCTGTACCTATCAGAGTTCAACTTAAAATTTTATTTGGAAAAAAAAAAGAGTTTTGCTGTTACAACAATTTGAAAACCACTAATCAAACATACAGAATTCCCCAAAAGAATGGTCTAGCTGAAATATGGTTTTAAGGGTTAAGAAATAAGAAAGTTACCGCATTCCAACCTTCAGTTCAGTTCAGTTCAGTTCACTCGCTCAGTTGTGTCCGACTCTTTGCGACCCCATGAATCAAAGCACGCCAGGCCTCCCTGTCCATCACCAACTCCCAGAGTTCACTCAAACTCACGTCCACCGAGTTGGTGATGCCATCCAGCCATCTCATCCTCTGTCGTCCCCTTCTCCTCCTGCCCCCAATCCCTCCCAGCATCAGAGTCTTTTCCAATGAGTCAACTCTTCCATGAGGTAGCCAAAGTACTGGAGTTTCAGCTTTAGCATCATTCCTTCCAAAGAAATCCCAGGGCTGATCTCCTTTAGAAAGGACTGCTTGGATCTCCTTGCAGTCCAAGGGACTCTCAAGGGTCTTCTCCAACACCACAGTTCAAAAGCATCAATTCTTCGGCATTCAGCTTTCTTCACAGTTCAACTCTCACATCCATACATGACCACTGGAAAAACCATAGCCTTGACTAGACGGACCTTTGTTGGCAAAGTAATGTCTCTGCTTTTCAATATGCTATCTAGGTTGGTCATAACTTTTCTTCCAAGGAGTAAGCGTCTTTTAATTTCATGGCTGCAGTCACCATCTGCAGTGACTTTGGAGCCCCAAAAAATAAAGTCTGACACTGTTTCCACTGTTTCCTCATCTATTTCCCATGAAGTGATGGCACCAGATGCCATAATCTTCATTTTCTGAATGTTGAGCTTTAAGCCATCTTTTTCACTCTCCTCTTTCACTTTCATCAAGAGGCTTTTGAGTTCCTCTTCACTTTCTGCCATAATGGTGGTGTCATCTGCATATCTGAGGTTATTGATATTTCTCCCGGCAATCTGAATTCCAGCTTGTGCTTCCTCCAGCCCAGCGTTTCTCATGATGTACTCTGCATATAAGTTAAATAAGCAGATGACAATATACTGCCTTGATGTACTCCTTTTCCTATTTGGAACCAGTCTGTTGTTCCAGTTCTAACTGTTGCTTCCTGACCTGCATATAGGTTTGTCAAGAGGCAGGTCAGGTGGTCTGGTATTCCCATGTCTTTCAGAATTTTCTACAGTTTATTGTGATCCACACAGTCAAAGGCTTTGGCATAGTCAATAAAGCAGAAACAGATGTTTTTCTGGTACTCTCTTGCTTTTTCGATGATCCAGTGGATGTTGCCAATTTGATCTCTGGTTCCTCTGCCTTTTCTAAAACCAGCTTGAACATCTGGAAGTTCACAGTTCACCTTACCTACACCACAGTTTTAAAGGTCCTTCTTGGGGGATTAGTATATGAATATCAATCAAAAAAAAAAAAAACATTTTTCTATTTTAAGGAAGTATTGAAGCAAAAGCCACAATTTCAAATAGTGAGTAGAGCACAACTGATGGTTTTTGAGACCCCTTAGCAGACTTACTCTTATTTAATCCTCCACGAAGTCTCAGCTCCATTTTACAGATCTAAAAAGTAAGAGATTTTAATTCAGATTGTTCTGCTTGGGTCCAAAGTCATGTTCCAACTGATGGTACTGTGTTTTAAATTCTTGAAATCTCTGACATTTCCTCAGTATTTTAAAGTAGAGTGTATTATAAATAACTCTTTCCCTGACGAGTGTTAGCTTGCGCTTGCCCAGAGTTAGTAACTGGGTTGGATGACCAGTACGACGACCTTGTGTAATCTGGGATTCTTCACAGGGTGGTTTTGGCATGGGAGGGAGATGAGAAATAGATGAAACCAGGCTGCAGGATTAAGCCTGAAATATTGCTTGGTGGAAAAGTGTTCCCAGGCTAAACTCAAGTTCACTCATTCACTACTCCATACACGTCGTAAATCAGCCAGAAGAGAGCTATTTCCATATTTTAAATTGCTGCAAAAATCTCTGCAACTTTCTCATTTTGCAGATAAAGGTTCAACATCATAGGAAGCAATGTACACTGAATTTTAATGCTCACTTCAGAAATCGCACTTACTCACTTTGTGGGTTTTTGACGCTCTTCCAACAGGCAACTGTAACCTAATTTGTTTCCAGAATGTGTTTACTTCTGTAGTTGTTGATTATTAAAATGCTTTAAAGCTTCTGTCTCAGCTGTTTAGAAAACTAAAGAAAGAATCCTTGTTGCCTTTGAATAATACCTTGCTTCTTGCTAGTGTCTCACTGAAATATTTCAAAACTCATTTCATAATATTTTAGCTGTTGTGATATATGAGTTATATTATGAATCTTTTCAACATATTGAAAACTGGAGAAAATCATGAGACACAGGAAAACATAATTATTAATAGTAAATATTTAAATATCAATAGGGCTTCCCAGGTAAAGAATCTGCCTGCCAATGTAGGAGATGCAGTTCAATCCCTGGGTCGGGAAGATCCCTTGGAGATGAAAATGACAACCCACTCCAGTATTCTTGCATGGAAAATTCCATGGAGGAGCCTGGCAGGCTTCAGTCCATGAGGTTGCAAAGAGCTGGACAGGGCTGAGCAACTGAGCACACACACAGATATCAATATTTGAAAACATCACAGAAATATGTTTTGAAAATATCTAAAATATTTTTAAATATGTGTACTGGAAAATCCTTAAATGTAGTCTAAGCTATAAAATATACAACAGAATTAACAATATGCATTCATGTATGTAAAGTAATAATTTTGCATACATAATTGGAGTAAAAAATTTACAAACCTGAAGACTTTGTTAAATATAAGCACTTTCTAAAAGTCTTTAACTATCCATCATGTCAATATCTATTTTTAGGTTCCTGTTTTGTGACAAGTATAGCAAACATATTTATATTTGGCATATGTAAACTTCATATACAGTTGTGTCTTGTTACATAAAGTATGTTATATCTGGTTCTGTTCCCTGTCTTGGCTACTAATGTAGTGACATAAATATCAACATGAGATAACATCTTATATATCATTTCTTAGAAACTGAGAGATAAAAGCACCAAACATACCCTGCAAGTCTCTGAGCTCTTAAATGATTTCTTGTGTGTTTATTTGTGTTGGAAAGAAAGAGGAGGAGGGGGAGAGGGAGGAAGTATTTGGTATAACTCATGTTGTGATTTATTGGATGCTAATCTTAAAACCACAAGATTACATTTCAAAGGTCAGCTTTACAGTCGTGCAAAACAAAAGTTCTGTGTGTTTGATACTAATGAGCCCTGTTTATTCAGTGGGTGAAGTCAGACAAATATTAGATTAAATCTAAATCACGGAATGTTCTTATTAGGCATAGAAGCTTCTCTGAGTACAGATGTGCTAATATATTAAACAGAATGCCATACAAAATATTCCCCTGAATTACTGAAGTAAATAAGTTACACTAATCAAATGGAGAAGGGGAATCATTTACAAAATTATAATTGACTCTAATTTTGTAAAAGCACAATTAGGAGAGTCTAATACCTTTCAAAATGTGACCTGATAGCCCCATGACACATTCCTTGAAAAAATAAGTAAAATCCTTCTTACAAAGGCAGTTGCCATGTCCATGGGTTTATTTAGATCTTCTTCAAGTGCTTTCATTTTCAGAACAGTAGTCTTCATCTACATCCAGTTAACTTACATACAGTTCAAGTTGTTCTTACTTTTTTATTTCCTACTTTCTCCTCTCAGTGTTGGAGATCATGTATGTATTGGCCATTTAGCTCATGTATGTATTTAACAAATGGTTCAGTGCCAGGCACAATTCTTGGCACCCATAATAGAAAAATGACCAGGTGATGATCCCTGCCTTCAAGGAGTTCACTGTGTAAAAACACAGGAAGACGTGGTAAGTCCATGGGGTTCGATCCAGAAAAGGCATCTCAGACTTGGAAAGAAGCACTTCCCAGGCAAAGAAAGGGGAAATTGTACACATTGGAAGGGAAGGAGGATGTAAACATTGAAATACTACAGAGATGGAGTGGAGGAGTAGACAGATAGGGAGAAGGCTAGTTTGGAAGTACCGATACATGAGGCTTGGCCCTTATGCTTACACCCAAGTTTGAACTTCAATCTACAAGGATCAGGAGTCTCTGAAAGGTTTAAACAGTAACTGGAAAAGTCCGTCTTGTGGCTGTGTGGATGGTGGGGAAGGCAGAGACCAAAGACAGGGGCATAGCTCAGACTTTCCTAACCATCTGTTCCTGGAGCATAGGTCCTAGACCTCAGCCTAGGCCAGAGAAGCAAGCGCCAGTGAGGACAATGAAGGGGACCTGTCACAACGTCAGGGACAACAGGACATGGTGACCAGCTGAACATGTGATGTCAGCAGGATAGAAACATTCAGTAGAACTCACACGTTTCTGATTCCAGGTAGGTAATAGTCTCACCCATGAAGATAGTCATGGATGGGGGTGGGGTGGGGGGTGACATGGGGGTGGGGGATGGTCTTACAAGGGAAAGAAATGCAATTTGAGATAAAAGTTTGAGGTGACTGTGGAAAAACTTTCTCCTTATGGAAGGCATACTTAGAGTCATGGAAGCAAGACTTGTGATAACGCCCCCAAAAATCTGAGTGCGGGCTGCTCTTTTATCAGGCAGGGAGGTTTGCCTACATATGCCAACCTTGACATAGAGAATAGTGAAGCCCTATGCACAGATATGGCTTTTAAGCAGCTGATTTTAAAAATCCTTTTTTTTTTTTTTTCAACAAATATTTAATTAGCCCTCTTCAGTACAGGAAAGGTGGTGAGTTTTGTAACACAACTTACAAGGTTTGATGAGTGCACACAAGCTCTGGCTACACAGTATCACTTGCTTTATTAAACTCCTTTGTATTGTGGGGGTAAGAGACAAAGAAACTGGCCTTTGAAATCTGAGAGCACCTGAGAGACATAATTTGAGGCAGCAATCTGAATCAAGCTAGCTGATACTCAGTGCTGGTCTCTCTTGAGTGGTTAATTCCCAGGATTTCCATAGCTGCAAAGATGATCTTAAAGATAAGGTTATGTGGCCTTCTAACAGCTTTCAGAAAAGGAATTCTTCAAAATGAATAACTATTAAAAAAAAAAATCTCTTTCCCTAAGAGACAAAGTATTTGGTGATAAATTGAATGCTTCCCTCTGAATTGAACATATCATGATCTAAATAGAAACTCAGTCTGGAAAAAAAAACACAAAAACAAATAAAACATGGCACCTTTCATTGTGTCATAAGATGAGCTATTTCTGATACTTAAAGTGTCTGGTTTCTAGAGAAGGAATTTCTGTTAAAGCATGTTCTTTTTCTTTCTTTTTTTTTTTGAGATACAAATGATATATTTTATATATGACATACCACAAAAATATGTGAATATGGCTCATGTATTGGTATTATTGGTTTATATAGACTAGAAATCTACATAACTATCTCTTACAAAGAAAAACAATAGGTACATACAAAAGGAGCATAGATACTGTGTCTTGGTTCAAGTCAGCAACTTGTTTGTCAGAGATTCATGCGTGGCTCCTAGTTCAACATTAATATCTGAGACAAAGTGGGGAAATATGGCAAGTGCTATTAGTAGAGATTCCCTAATAATTCATGAACGGTTTAAATTATGTGTTGGAGGCTTTTTTTTTTTTTTTTTTACTTGTTTTTCAGTTTATCACATTATCACACACATTGCTTGGTAACATGTTCATGAAATCTTCCCAGACAAATTAGTTCCACTTCTAGTGTTCCTTCTTGCCATTTCATTTGGAGAAAGGTGTAAAAAAAATAATCAGCTTTGAAAGAAGAGAACGTGTGTCCTCTTATTAACCTATGTTGCTGTGGTGAAGATATGAAATCAGAAGTGACAGAATATGGAGTGAAAGAAGTCTGATGTTTTTACATTGTGACCTGTTTGTGAAGTCCATGGAGTGAGGAATTTCATACACATACATATATATACACACATACATGTGCGTGTGTGTATATATATATATATATATACATGCATATATATATATTTTAAAACTATGAAGATAATAAAACACTTACAGTAATGCACTCACCTTTTGTAATCTCACCTAGGCAAGTTTTAAAAAATAAATCTCTGGATAATGCTGCAGAGTTTTTAGATTCTGAAACTGAAAGATTCCCTACCAAGTTTCTAGAAATTTCTACAAGAGCCTCCGAAACCATTCCAGGCCCTTCCATCTCTCTTCCAAAACTTCCAAATTCTTGTTTGTAAACTGCATTTTCATTAATGAAAATAAGCCATTTCTTAGAAAAGATAATTTGTTTTTCTTGCTTAGTTTTCAAAAGACGGTTTTCAATGTTGTAGATGAAGATTTTTTTCTCCATAATTTCAGATTTATGTCACAGTAGGGAAAAGATATTTATTATCCAAGAGTAAAGAGAAGGGTTTTTGTAGGATTCCCCTTTTTTCCCCTTTGGGAGATATGAATTTCCATGACCTTCTGGTTGGAAATCAGTGAATAATTTCAAAGTCTCAAGGAATTCTGGGAGCTATGATTGTAACCAAAGGGTTCAGATCAGCATCACACCAAACAGTGAGGAATGCACAAAGTGTGATTTCTCTGAAAAGCCTGATGACACTCATTTTGCCTATTTTTCCCCCAATATTTCCTTTATCCAGGCATATAGTAGACATCCAATATATACTTGTTGACTTAGCAAATTAATAAGGTATTTAATTGTATAGCTACATAATCAAACTCCAGTGGTGCCATTTCTTGGTTCATGTTGAAATCTACTATTCGGGGAAACATTCTATTAGACTTCCATTTGGTACTTTCACTCTTTTATTCTTAAAATAATTATATGCTTTTTCAAGTGTCTCCTTTCTGCCCTTTGCATCAGTCTCCTGGTAATAGTTATCTTTAATATCTAGCATCTCAAGTATCTTTAAAACTTTTTATTATTCAGAGATTATTTCCATTTCCCAGCATTTCCTCAATATTACTGTAGAATTTTTACTTAGGCACAATTACTGGGAAAAATGAGAAAAAATAGATATGAAACTGTGAGAAGTCCAAAAACATAAAATACTTATTGGCATATTGCTTAAGGATATATCCACGTGTAATAAAACTGCATCAAGCAGCAGGGAATAAATACAAAAAGCTGAAGAGCAGCTCAGCTTGTAGGAGAAGTTGAGTGGATGCAGTTGAGGTGGAGTCCAGAGCAAGTTTCTCAAGTAGTACAAAGTCTACTGTATCTTAAGCCTGAAAGTAGACATAATTCATTATTTTATACGTCTTTATTTTGTTTATAATATTGTAACATATATTAGTATACATTACATGACAAATGTCAATAACATGTAAATATATCTTCATATAAAGGAATATATATTATTTTATTTCTGTAAAATATTTCACATAACAAAAAATATTGGGAAGCATGATGATAAAAACCACAGTGGACCAGGGTTGTACAAATAAAGCAATACTAATATCTATCTCGTGTTGAGGCAGATCTCAAATTTATACCCACCATTATGAGTCTTTTTTGAAAAGCAAATATAATAATGGCTTTTAGTGACATCCTTCCAGGAAGAAATTAAATTTTCTATTTGTTTTCAAAATGCTTAGGTCCTCTAAAAATTAATTTCTGGTTTATCTGTTATTTGCATGCTTCCTAAACATTTAATGTCATTTTCTCCTTAAATAATAGAAAGGAAGGATAAAAATTATGTCAAATGTTATCATTTGATAAGTTGATAATTATTTATTTCTTCCCTAATTTTTTTGGACCAGTACACATGCTTTTTGTGCGTATCGGATTAACATAAGGAGTTGGCAGAGTTAATTTCTGTCTTAAGGTAAAATTTCACAATATCAAATCCTTATTTTTCTGAAATAAATTTTTTTGTTATTGAAAATTGCTTTCAGTCAGCCATTAGCTAGAAACTATTATGGTACTTTGTAGAAATGTTTCTGGTTATAAAGATCAAAAGGTCAAAATCTAAAAGTTCATTCATTTTTTATTTTGAGGAATTCTTTAAATTGTATTATCTTTTTAGGAAAAAAATCTATTTGTATACAAGTCATTTCCTGTTATAGTAATTTTTTTCTTACTTGAAGTTTAGGCATACAATCTAACAACTGAACTTAATATCTAAAATCCAGAAAATCTAAGATTTATGGTTGCATATAAAACCTGTATAGTTCACTCTTAAGAATGACTTTAATCTATGGTGTGACAAAGGGACTTTTACATTGATATACATGGTAAAACCCCCAAAGTCTAGGGTCTTAGGTTTCAGGACCAATCCTTGGTCATTCCTGGTTACAAATCAGCAGATTGTTCTGCTAAATTATTGTTGCTTCAGTAGTAAAAGCAAGAAGAGGGCCTATATATGGCCATCCGAATGGCCATGTGGGAATGAGGTCACCACAGGTGGCCAGTTTAGCAATGCATGTTCAGAAAACTGACTTTTTAATTCACCTTTAGAGTGAGATGGGAGAGTATTTATTCCTTGTTCCTGAATGTTCCTAACTGCTATCTGGAGTATCTCTTTTCTCACATTAGGGGTCTGGAAAGCCAGACGAGAAATTGCAAGGTGTTAGAGATCAAAGAGTTAAGCAAAAGGTCTTAGGTTGCTTTGTAGACAGTTTCACAGAGTCCACAATAGTGATTATTTCTGCTCCGTTATAGGAAATGGAATTCTATTTTAAATGATAATGCATTTCTTTCCCCGCATCTCTTCTTTCTCAATTCTTGTTAATCACCACTTAATTATACATATGTTACATTTTCCAGTGTTGAAATATGTCTTCTGTTAGGTCTTAAAATCAATATGCTATTTGGGCAGAAAGATCTTAGACTTGATGAAAAGTTCAGAAAGGATCAATTTTATCAGGGACATGATTATTCATTTTTCTCTTGGGTGGGCCATTAACTGAGTGAGATCAACTCTTTTAAGTGGAAATATTTTCATTATTGCTTCACAAAGGGCAACGTGAATAATAATCATTCGCAAGTTGATTTGTTTGTAGTTGTGGACTTCATACAGAGAGCACAATAGATCACAGCATTCGGCAAATCTCAGTGGCCTGAACTACAAAGGTTCATTTCTTTCTTCGGTTACATGCATATTGTGTGTCAGGTAGGGAGTCTGTGATGCGTCCTCACTGTCAACCCAAGGGGATGTATCAGTAGCTGTCTGGAATTATACCAGTCACTCTGATGAAGGGAAGATGGAGCTCTGGCCATGGTGTTGAATGGGCAGTTAATTGCTCTGCCGTGCAAGTAACCGGAGAAGGCAATGGCACCCCACTCCAGTGTTCTTGCCTGGAGAATCCCAGGGACAGGGGAGCCTGGTGGGGCTTCTGTCTATGGGGTCACACAGAGTCCGACACGACTGAAGCAACTTAGCAGCAGCAGCAGCAGCAAGTAACAGTATTACATCTGACCAGCCAAGACACATTACTTGGCCCCACCTAACCACAAGGGGGCCAAACACTGAAACCCTGCCTTGTGACCAGAAATGAAGAGAAGTGAAAAGATTTGTTAAACACCACCGATGACTCTGCTAATCACTTGTATGAAGTTGCTGTCATCCTTCATGTGGGAATGTTTCTATCTGGAAGGAGTAGAAACCTTGGGTTGTGTCGAACAATGTCAGTGACTACCATGATCATGATCATGTTTTAGATTCTTTTTTCTTTTTTTCATAATTACTCTTTTCTATACCCGAGTTACTAAAAAAAAACATAAACTGATATCTTCATTAGCATATATAAGCATTTCTCTGAAGTTCCCCTTTAGTTCTTTGGACTACAGTTTAATTTAGGAAGAAATTAAAGATGCAGACTAAAGTTTCTCTTCTAAATTTTAAAGTTTCATGATGGATTGTGGAGTTATTAAATTTTAATATTTACCAGTACTCAATTATATAGTCATGTATAATGTGCTTTTAGTACATTTAAAAAATATGCTATAGTTACCTTGCATTTAGAGCCCACAATGCCGAATCGAAATAGTGAGGAAATCTCACTTATCTGTAACCTCAGAATGAAAGGAAACTATAGTGTACGAGCTGTAAATTGTGTTGGATGACTGCTGTTTAGAATTGTTTCTTTTCTTTCTTCTGCTGTTTCTGCTGCTAAGTCACTTCAGTCGTCTCCGACTCTGTGTGACCCCAGAGACGGCAGCCCACCAGGCTCCCCCGTCCCTGGGATTCTCCAGGCAAGAAAACTGGAGTGGGTTGCCATTTCCTTCTCCAATGCATGAAAGTGAAAAGTCAAAGTGAAGTCGCTCAGTCGTATCCGACTGTAGCGACCCCATGGACTGCAGCCTACCAGGCTCCTCCGTCCATGGGACTCTTTCTTCTACTCACCTCTATATAGGAGGGAACTACATTTCCCAGGATCCCCTGTCCTTCTGCTTCTGAGTCAGTTCAACCAATCAGAGCTACTCTTGATTCCAGAGAAGGAAAAAAAGAGTATTTCTTCCTCCTCACTCTGCCTTCTGTGGTGCCTGTAGCACCAGCAGCAGCTGCACTTCACCCGTGGCTACATAATTGGCACCTCACACCTGTCAGAATGGCTCTCATCAAAAACTCTACAGATAACAAATGTTGTCAAGGATTTGAAGTAAAGGGAACCCTCCTACACTGTTGGTGGGAATGTAAGTCAATGTAGCCACTGTGGAAAACAGTATGGAGGTTCCTCAAAAACACTAAAAATAGAATTGCCATGTGATTTAGCAATTCTACTTCTGGATATATATCTGAAAAAAAATGAAAACACTAATTCAGAAAGATAAGTGCACGCCAGTGTTCATAGCAACACTTTTTTCTTTTAAATAAATGAGGTCAGTAGGATAAATGGAAAGAATATTGTATCAGAGAAGGAAAAATGTAAATATTAGTTTCTCCTCTTTCTCTCTCTAGTTATATGATTCCAAATGAAGTACTTTACTTCTTGTATCTCTTTTTCCTTATTTATAAAATAAGGATTTTGTACCACTAACATATAACAATATGATTGAATGTCAGGAACATAATGCTCAGTAAAGGAAGCCAGTCACAAAAAGGTAGGTTCAGTAAAGTTTCAGTAAAGATAGAGCTAACCTATGAAAGCATAATCAGAATAATGGTTGTCTTGGTCTGGCAGAGGGAAAGAACTGAAACAAGACAATTTTCAATGGTGATGACAATGTTCTTCCTGGTAACAGGGGTGCTGTTTACCTGGGTATATATTTGTTATATATTTGTTAAAACTCGTCAAGCAATATGCTGGAAATATTCATATTTTACTGTATGCTATCATACCTCGATATAAAAGGAAAGGGGGTACTGAGAAAGACAATTAATTAGTTAATCAAACAAAAATGGAGCTTGGATTACATGTCTCTAAGATTCTTTTAGCTCTGAAATTTGATTCTTTTCTACTGAAGAATTTGAATGGAATGAAGAAAATAGAAGGAGGGAGGAACAGAGAATATTAACAAGCTTAAAAAATTCTACAAACACATATTTTAAAACTTTTTTGGAGAGTTCATGCTTGCTTCTTAAGAAAACAGGCAGTGGAAACCAACTACATAGATTTTGAGCTCGGATCCATGAGTGATTAGCTTTGGGAACTTGAGCAAATAACTTAAGCCCCTATCACTGAGTTTCAACATGTTTATAACAGAGTGAATGCTTGTCTCTAACCTAGTGGATCACTGTGAGGCTTAGATGAAAGGATGCATATATAGTTTTTAGCCTAGCGCTGGGCATAGAGTAAATGCTTAATAAGTGATAATGATAATGATTATGATGATGAAAAATCTTCCCAGAAATTTCTTCATATGCACTGGCAGATACATATATTGAATCCATTGCTTTTTTTCACACAAATATGATCACATTATGAGGCTTCCCAGGTTGCCCAGTGGTAAAGAGTCCACCTGCCAATACAGCAGACACAGGAAATGCAGGTTCGATCCCTGGGTCAGGAGGATCCCCGGAAGTAGGAGGTGGCACCCCACTCCAGTATTCTTGCCTGGAGAATTCCATGGACAGAGGAGCCTGGCAGGCTACAGTCCATTATGCACATCATTTGCAAATTTCTTTTTTTTTTTTAATTTAATATACCTGTACTTTTTCCATGTTAACATAGCAAGTTCTGTTTGGTGAGGGAATCGTATTAATTACATGGAAGGACCATGATGTATTTAACTGCTCTCCTATTAATTAATATTTAGACTCTGTTGGGGGGCTAGTGCACTGGGACGATCCAGAGGGATGGTATGGGGAGGGAGGAGGGAGGAGGGTTCAGGATGGGGAGCACATGTATACCTGTGATGGATTCAGTTTGATATTTGGCAAAACTAATACAATTATGTAAAGTTTAAAAATAAAATAAAATTAAAAAAAATAATAATACTAAAATGGACAGTCTTATATGCAATATTTGAAGGATGTGATGTTTTAACTGGAAAAGACTTCTAACCATTTTACTGTCAGAGTTAACTTTTTTTTTTTAATTTTAAGACTAGTTCTGTCCACTAGGCTTCCTAGCTTTTTATATTAGATTCCTTAGGCAGGCAGGCAGTTGATGAAACTCAAAAGAATGGTTGTTATCCTTTATACTCTCAGTCTTCTACAGTGAAGCAATAGTTAATAAACCATAATTCTGAAAGAAATATATAAAAGTAAGTAAATGCTATACCACTGCCTTAGGATAGGAAATATATTTAGTGTGCTTACCAAATGTAAAAACCCAACCTAAATGAGCATTTCTGAGCAGAGATGAGATCCTCAGGACTGGCAGAAGGAGAGGTGAATGGAACTGAGATTTCCAAAATTTAATTTTGAAAATAGATTATTGAAATTCTTTGAAAATTGTATTTAGTTGCTCTAAATACAAAGGCAAGTAATGTCAAATCAGCTCATCCTAGCATCTCAAGAATACAAGGGCCTCTGGCACTTTTTTCCTTTGGAGAAAAAGACCATGAAGTCATTCTGCCTTATTAAGAAACCTAGTGGGAATCACGAAAAGTTTTAATAAGCTTATAGCTACTCTTGACAGTTGAGTAGTAAATACTAAGCATTACTTCATAGGAATGAGTAAGTATAACACCTTCACAGGCTGTTTCTATAACACATGGACTGTTAAGTGCTTGAGAAATAATTTGTTTGTTTTTGCAGCTCATAGTTTAATGTAATGAAGCACTATTGAGTTGAATAACTAGACAAGAAACTCCTTACTTATGGGGAATTATATTCTGAATTAATGAATTGCAAATTGTAAGCCAATCCAACTCCTATAAATATTATGGAAAGAAGTAGCAGCTCTACCTACACAAATTTTCAAGGCAAAATTATTCCGTGACGAGAAAAAGATTTAGAGCATAATTAAGGTTCCTAAAATATAAGTACTTAAGAAGAAACTTACCATATGTTTAAAATTATCCAAGACTGCATTTATGATCTGTGATAAGTATATATTTTCTGGAATGCAGAAAACCTCTTTAAAGGTTTTCTGTTTTATTTTTATGGCATTATTGTGCAGTTCACCTCTTGCAATTCATTATGGGCTTTAAAAATTCAAAAAATAAAACAAAGATTTTTATTCTGTGCCTGTGATAGTTATTTCACTTCACACAGAAAACACTAACTCATTAGTAAAAATACAAATAACTTAAAATGATAGACTTAATAAGCTGTTTTCTGAGAATATTTTGTTAACACAGCTCTGATACATGCACAGAGTTTTATTCAAGTCTCAATGTTAATTAATTTGGGAAGTGATGGTCTTGGGAAGGTCTTCAGTATCTGTATACATGAGATCATTAAGAAAAATGTGTATTCTTATGGATCGTTTTTTAAAATTGTTTTAGCATTCAAAAAATAGACACAACACATAAATAGGGGAGAGCACTGAATCTAAAGGCAGAACCCTTGGAACCTAAACAGGCTGCACCTCAAAATAATTATGTAAGCCTGGGCAAGTTCTGAACACCTGTGAGTCTGTTTCTTCATCTCTTAAAGATGTAAGATAAGATAGAATTTGCCTTCTTCAGAACGTCAGGCTTAAGGATAAAAATACCTAGTGCAAGTGAAAATGTTTTAAGAGCAATTCATTGGATTAACAAAACTTGTAATGCAAAATAAAAACTAAAAGAAAGAAAAGCAAAGACTTTCATAATCAAATAATCATCAAGGAAAACATAGATTAACCTGAATGTGAGACAGAGGGGTTGGGGGTGGGGATATTTCTCAAAAGTGAAAAGTAAAATGAATGTCGCTCAGTCGTGTCTGACTCTTTGCAACCCCGTGGACTGTAGCCCACCAGGCTCCTCTGTCCATGAGACTTCCCAGGCAAAAATACTGAAGTGGGTTGCCATTTCCTCCTCTGCAGAATCTTCCCAACCCAGGGATTGGACCCAGGTCTCCTGCATTGCAGGTGGATTCTTTGCCATCTGACCCACCAGGGAAGCCCCTTTACTAAAGACTGTAGTGAAAAGGTTCTGCCTGTAACTGCGGTTGACCTTAAGGACCCTCTCTGTGTCCTGCAAATGAAGCACGTGGAGAACACCCCTGGGGAAAGGTGATTCCAGACACAAGGGGGCTGATGTGGCTTTACAGCTAGGGGTTAAAGTGTGCAGTACAGACAACTCAGTGGAGCAAAACTGCTGCAGAATTGATGGATTCATGGCTTCTCAAGAGTGATTCTAGCTGAACGTTTCCTGTCTGCTTCCTGTAAATGTGTTTAGTATCAGATCAGTGTCGTCATAGTTCCACAAAACTATTCCTCACATGTGATGACCTCAGTACGATTAAAATGAAAATACCTTAAGAATGACGTGTTTTCAACAAAGTGTACTTCTCCATTTTGAACATGTGCAAATCTTGAAATTGTCACGAGGACCGTCATCATTCCTGAGTTTCCTAGTCTGACCAAGACACTGGGGTCTCATGGAAGAAACTCCTTAGAGAGGTTATTTTCTCTATCTGGGACTTGTTTTCTTGATTTATAAAATGAAAGAAATAAAAAGATTCCGTTCTCCCCCCATAGAACAAAGATCTTTTCTATGTCTAGCAACCTCTACAGATCAGCAGAACATCCTCTCCAAGGCCCCACCTGGGTGTCTCATAACATTTGAAGTTGTCCCCATCTCCCTCATCTAAATTAGCCTTAAAGTCTAGAATATTATTGCCATAAGACTTATGGTGGTACTAAGGGTAAAGAACCTGCCTGTCAATGCAGGAGATGCAAGAGACGTGGGTTCAATCCCCTGGAGTAGGAAATGGCAACCCACTTCAATATTCTTGCCTGGAGAATTGCATGGACAGAGGAGCCTGGTGGACTACAGTCCATGTGTCACAAAGAGTCGAACATGACTGAGCACACACAATTACTTAGATGAAAGGTACAGCAATTACAGGGCACAAAAGCCATTTAATCTTTCTCCTAAGTTTGGTTAGCTTCTTAGGACAGATCACTGTCACTATGTCAGATGCTGAAACAGAATCAACTATGGTATCCACCAAACACCTGCTCAAGACCCAGCCCATGGATATATTTGCTAAAGTAAACAGACTATTTCAAAGAGTTTGTTCTAGAATTCAATATGCATGGCAGGCAGGACAAATTGAAAGATACCTGCAAATAAAGTAAAATAAAATTATAAAGCTCCACATACATTTTGAGTGTTTTAGCAGATTTTGATATTCCTGTAATGGATATTGTTAAAATGTCAACTTGAACTCATAACTAGCTTCTGAAGCATTATTCCCATACAATGCTGATTCTTGTTCTGGGACTTGAAGAGCAGCCTTTGCCTGGTCATTCATTCAGGAGGTAATGAACATTTTCTGTGTGTCAAGCGCTGGACTAAGAGAAAAGATGGACACTAGAATTAGAAAATGACCCTATGACCCTGTCTTGGGTTCCATATGTATCCAGAAAAGATACTAACAGCACCCCCATCCCCAGCCCTCCCACGCACACACAACAAAACAGCTAAGTGCTTTAAATAATTAAATTCTAACTTTAAAAACTATTGTGTGAAATAGCGTGTTATAAAGAGCACAGTCAAAACATCATGATTTTTAAAACTTCATGTTTAGAGAATGACTACAAAATCAGTCATTTCACCTTCCACCAGCTACATTGGTAGCAAGTGTTTAATTTTGTATTTTAATTTTAATATATATATTAATCCCTAGGTCTCACCTATGAATGGTACACCATCTTGAACCTAAGACTTCCATTTCCCTTTATGAAACAAAATTAAAACAGAGACCCTAAGGTCAAGTAGAGCTTGAAATTTTGTAGGTACGGTTTCACAAACACAGGGTTTCCCTTCTTTTTTTTCACAGTGTATGAGCACTTCAATGATTATTATTTGGAGGAGAAGAGGGTGGGAAAGTAAATAAGTGTACCCAAAAACACATATAGCTTTCTTTTTTTTTTCCTCTCTGCTGAATGTTAAACTCATTAAAAGAACAAGAAGCATTTCATGGATTACTGATAACAGTACCTCTGTCACAGACAGGAGGCCAGATTGGCACTGTAAATGGAGCCATTGTGTACACTATCGAATGCGAGATATTCATCCTCAAAACCGATCCGCCTCCTGCCAAAGACAGGTAGACATAATGAATACACAAAAGCAAGCTTTTATTTTTTTTCCTGGAGCTTGAAAACAAGTTATTAGGATATTCATCATCAGATGCAAACAGCATTTTAGGAGAAAACAGCAAAATCAACATAAATATGTGTACCATCAATATGCTTGCACAGTTCAACATGCATTACCATGCAGTTAAAAGCTAATATTTTAGAAGCCGAATTTTGAATTCTTTTTTTTTTAAACTCTGTATTGGGGTATAGCTGATTAGCAGTGTTATGATAGTTGAATTCTTTTTTCATTTACATAAAAGTTGCGACAAATTGGAAATCGTTGAATTCAGATCCCTAGCTCTAAATACTGAATTACTAAATGTAGTTAAAATCTTTTAACATTAGATAGTCTTTTTCTTTAAGTTTTATTTATTTAGTTTTGGCTGTGCTGGCTTTTTTGTTGCTGCAGTTAGTGGTGGTGGGGGGAGATCCTCTCTTGTTGGCGGTGTGCGGACTTCTCACTGCAGTGGCTTCTCTGGCTGTGCATCACTGGGCTCTAGGGTGCCTTGGCCTCAGTAGTTGAAGCCCCCAGGCTCTAGGGCACAGGTTCAATAGTTGTGATACGTGGACTTAGTTGCTCCATGGGATGTGGGATTTTCCCAGATCAAAGATCCAACCCTCGTCTCCCGCACTGGCAGGCGGCTTCTTCACCACGACCCACCTGAGAAGCCCCTCATTAGATAGTCTTTTGAAGATCAGGCCTTTTGACCCCTTCATCTCAAAGATGGGAAGTGAGATCTAGAAACCCTAGTTAATGGCAGCAGAGGACAAGGATGCAGGTCCCAGCTCCAGGTTCATCGCTGTTTCCTCTACGCTGCGCTATTCTCTCTCTCTACCCAAGTGACCCCCTAACAAGGGCCACATTTCCATAGTTTGTCAACTGTCTTGATAGTGAGGTCTCCTGGCGGTATGTGTCCCCTTCATGCTGAATGCCTCAGTTTTGCCTGTTACAATATTTTATTTATTCATTAGAACCCTTTATGCTCATAAACATGCCCATTAGTTTTACAAATTACCACATTACTCATAAATGAGTTGTCCTCCTAATATAGCACATAACTTATTGTTGCATTTTATTGGGCCATTTATAATAAAATTATGGAAGGTGTTAAATAACCCTTAGAGAAAAAATGAATTCATCATTTTAGCAAAGGCATAAGTGTTCCATTTTCTTCTTAGGTATTTGTAGGAGATTTATATTCATAATATGACGCTGTTCCTTAAGAGGACTCCTGGGTTTCTATCTGGGGCCAGACCTCTTGCCTTTTCACTAGATTGCTTATAAAAGTTAAAGCCACTTATGGTGTTCTTATTTTTACAGTCTAAAGAAAAATGATTTGCTCCTTCCAAATCACATGAGATCTATTTAATTTGTTCTTTAAGTTAGCAATTAATGTTCAGCGCCACAGCCTGAAATCACGTCTTCTCATTGTCACCCACTCTTCAGAGAAACGTTGGCACTAACACGTGTGACCTGCAAAAAAGCAGCCGCCTCCTGTAAAATCTAACAGTGTTTTCTTCTAAAGTAAGAGATGTGGAGCCTCACATTTCAGCTCCCTTTTGGAATCATTGAAATAGTACATATATGGCTGAAATCAAAGATGCCCTAATCATGGGACTCCCACAAAATCTCCTCTTTTTCTTCTTAGCATTTGCAGATATGAAAATTTTCTGATGGGGCCTCCAAGAACCATATTAGGAATTAGCCTCATCAAATGAAAGCTGATATGCAAAGGAAAAAAAAAAAGTTAAGACACACTGAATTAATTATATCTGAGATTTGACTTACACATTAGATGATTAAATATGTGCATTTGAATGAGCCCCTGAAGGTAGTCTACTTACTTTAAATAATTGTCCAGGGCCTTTTGGCTAAAGTGACTTTCCCCCACATAACCTTCTTTTGTTATCTTAATTTTTCAGTGTCTTAATTTCGTGCTTTCTCCATGCCCTACCTTCAGTTAATTTCAATAGCATTTGCAGAAAACAAAATATGCAGAGGACAGTCCTAGAGCCTGCAGGGGAATGGAAAATTGAAAAGGTGGAGCCCACTTACCCCCTAGGGGCTGTCTCTCTAATGCAAGAGACAGATTCACATGGTTAATGCATTAGCCATTATACCAATAACTCCAGCCCAAACACAGATTCCTGTCATTTACGTGTTTTTTTTTTTTTTTAATATAACAGGAATTTATTAAATCAAGTGCTGAGTTAGCAAGAATAGAGTTAGAAAAAAAAGAACTCTTTGCTTGCAGAATAGCAGGAAAACAGACAGCTACTTTGCAGTACAGGGCGATGAGTACCAAGGCACCCCCAGCTTGGGATACTTCAGAAGTACCAGGTTTGGGGCCTCCTGGAAGTGCTTGTGCTCGTGCTCAGTCACTCTATCGTGTCTGCCTCTTTGTGACCCCATGGAATGTAGCCCACCAGGCTCCTCTGTCCATGGGATTTTCCTGCCAAGAGTACTGGAGTGGGTTGCCATTTCTTCCCCCTGGGGAATCTTCCTGACCCAGGAATCAAACACATGTCTCCTGCGTCTCCTGCATTGCAAGTGGATTCTTTACCACTGAGCCACTCCAGGGAAGCCCATGGAGGAGCTGAGTACTAATAAATTATGAGTTTATCAGACAACATCCGAAGTCAAAGCAGTTTCCCGGCGGAAGAATAGCACCTCTAACTTGTAGTTGTTTCTAGTATTTTGAATGTCATGGAGAAATCAAATTTCAAAAATTATTTAGGAAATGGATATAAAGTCACCAAGTATTTTTATTGACAATTAAAATCATCCTTAAAACAACCAGCTAATCTCACCATGATTATTTTAAAAGAAAAGGATATTTCAACACCAAGATCATAGAAAAAGGAATAATCTTAGAATAAAGGACAATTGTTTAACTTAAATAAGTTTAGCATCATTTTCTCCCCATTTTCCACTCCCAGTGATCTTTGTCACACCTAGCATTGTTCTTGGACCCACTGCTGTGAAACACTAGATTGGAATTTCAAGTCTTTGGGGCCACTGCAAGCAGTTTCTAGAGAGTAGAGTACAGAGGATCGGAGGAGAGGCTTGTGTGAACAGACTATGCATGAAAGATCTTGAAGACTGTGCTAAGGAATTTGTCCTTTTTGATCCTAAATAATGCACTGGGGAGCAACTGAAGAAATCTTATAAACTCTGCACCATGAGATTGTTACAGAAGGATCACCTGGACACCCTGAGGCTGACTTTTTTATGACATAGTATGATTTAGCTGGACCAAAAAAAAATTAATAATACAAGAGGCAAACCTAGTAGATATGGAGAAAATAGGAGGAAATGAACAGATTCAAAGTGAGAAATTTGTGTGGCCATATTGAGCCAGTAAATACACTGAGAAGTATAGACATGTAGGAGATTTGAGTTACACTGTTAGGACTCAGTGATTGGATTTGGAAGAAAGGAGAACAGGGGGAAATCATGAAAACATCCTAAATTTTTGAGTGTAACACTTGAGTTAATAGGTGAGGATGTCTCAATCCACTCTGGTAGCAATCTCAAAAAGAGAAGCAGATGATGGAGAGCTAAGGGGAGTTGGGGGTTTGATTTTAGATGTGTTGAATTTGAGATATCTTTAGGACATGTAGATGTTATCTAGCAATTGAAGACATGATTCTAGGGTTTGAGGACAAGATTTTGGATAGGGACATTAATTAGGAAGGCAGCAGACAGGTGATCCCAAAAGCCAGAGGTGAGGATGTGGAGAGAGTCTGTTGTTGAGAACAAAACCCAGAGTGGAATCCCATTAAACAGGGACACCTGGAGAACAGTCAGAGGATTTGTGGCAATGGCTGCAATTCCTATAATACAAGCAAAGTGCAATGGAAATACAAAGGTATGAGAGACTCCAAGAGCTGGGATATGAGCTTAGCTTCAGATAGTGACGTCTGCAGGGGTGGCGCCTAAAACAAAAACATTCTTTCTAGGCAGAGACAAGGAGAAAAGGTTGACTTTCTTTTTATCCCTAAACAGTAGTTCTTTTTTTTTTTTTTTAAGATTTTTTAAAATTTTATTTTATTTAACTTTACAATATTGTATTTGTTTTGCCATATATCAAAATGAATCTGCCACAGGTAGTTCTGAACGGGATCTTCCCCACCTAGGGATGGAACCCAGGTCTTCATTGGTGGGATTTTCTTTGCTTTGGTGGGATTTTAGCTGTTGCTCTTTTCATTCTCTACTGGAATGAGTGGGATGATGCTGCTATATGAGGAAGTTCTTTCTCCTTTATGGTCTGAAAAAAAAATGCTTTGCTGACTACATAGGCTTCTGTTTTTTGTATTTTTGCTTGGGCAGAAGAGGGGAACATTCTATCAGACCCCCATCCCCATGGGCTTTGACAGAGAAGAGCCTCCAATTGAGTTCCTGACTATCAAAAAAATGAATCCCTCCCTCTGCCCTTTCCTCAGCAAAGTCGGGTCCCTCCACCTTTTTTTTCTTTTTCCACTTTTAAAAAAATGATGTCCATTAGGGACTTCCTGGTGGTCCAGTGGTTAAGACTCTGCACTGCTAGTGCAAGAGACAAAGTTCAGTCCCTGGTCCGGGAACCAAGATCCCACATGCCCTGTGGTGCAGTCAAAAGATTTTTTTAAAAATCTGAGTTAGATTTTGCTTTATCAAAATTTCTTCGGCTTTGAATGGTTTATTATACATTACCATATATAACTTCAAGGAGTTTAGGAAATAAAAGACAGGAAGACAAGCAAAACCCCTTACCAGGAGTAATTTGAGTGGTATTTACATAATACAAGATGTAGTACCATCAGGACTGAGGGTCCTCTGTGTTCATTAGCATGTTATGGTCCTACAATACACATGTAGTTTTCACTTGAATTAGTGAATGTGAATTCTGTCACAATACAGGAGAGTAGTTTGTTCTTGATGGGAAACCTGGATAACCAAAGCTTCACATGCAGCACTGAAAAATGTGTTTAGAATTAGAACCAAGAATAAAATTTTTATTAAAAATAATAATTATGAAGTTACCATTTATCTCCCCTTTACACTGGGCCAATGGCTGTCTTAAGGATTCACCAGTGGTGGCTCATTTAATCCTCACAAGAATAGCTGAGAACTGGCATGTCCCCATTTTACAGATGGGGAGACTGAAGCTCAAAGAAGATAAGAATTGGCGTCAGAACTGGGACTGAAATTCAGACCCAAAGGCAGTGCTTTCTACATATTTGTTGAGAAATGTGTCTTCTCTAACTGGATGACTATCTTCTTGGCCATCAAAATCCTGCACAAGTGAGGATAGTGTTAGGGGAAGACTCCTGTTTAAAATAGAAGGTCCGAGACTGCTGGGAGCAACTCTCATTTCTCTGAATTTTGCTGTCACAAATCAGAGCTATTTTCACAGCTGTCAATGTCACCTTTGAATGTTGTAAAGAGAAAAGACGAATAAAAAATCCACTAAGAAAAAAAACTTTCAAATGATGTAAATAAATAGATGTAAGTATACCTCCTTAGTATTCCAAAAAGTAAGCAGAGATTGGTTAAAATAACATATTCATATCAAACATGTTGAACTGAGGGAAAAAAATCAGAATTTTCTGACAATGATCTATCCATTACGATTCAGTTATCATTAGAGTATGCACTTAACAAAAAGAGAGACAGTAAAATCGTTCAGTGAGTGAAGCGGAAAAGCCCAAAATTATCTTCCTAGTGTGTTGCTCATTTTGGTTTGGGTTTAAGCTGCAGTTGGAGAATTCTCATTAGAAGCTGTGTTTATTTCTATCTCCACTTTCCGCCTTTGTTGGCATCAGTACTTCGAAAACAACATATTCTTTATAAATATAATTTTGTATCCTGTGACAGTCTACCTGAAATTTTATTGAATATCCTATTGACTGCCCTCTTTCTTAAGTTAAATGTTCTAGAAAGTATTGTTAGTATAGAGTTGTTGGTATCTTATCGTCACCCCAGGGGGAATTTAGAATCTATTCCTATATGTGAAAATACAGTGGCAAGAATACACACAAACACACATACATACACTTTTCACCAATGAGAATTTGAAAAGACTATGAAAAGCTTATGATTTCTTCCCTTGGCCTCTATAGTGGTAAGAGAGAAAATCCAGAAGTTCAAAAATACAGTCTTAATGTTATATATCAAAATAGGTAGCATAATTTGTAAGCCATTTTTACTTTAATAGGGAGATTGGATCACTTGTCAGCATGAACATACGCACATCTTCAGGATGGGGAACACATGTATACCTGTGGTGGATTCATTTTGATATTTGGCAAAACTGATACAATTATGTAAAGTTTAAAAATAAAATAAAATTTAAAAAAATAAATAAATAAAATAGTATTTTCTCTGGTAAACCTTAGGAAGATATAGAAAAGTGCGCATTTTACAAATGTATCATCCATAATCTCAAAACCCAGTTTAAACCACTGTTAATACTTTTGGATTTTTCCTTTTTTACAAAATTCTGCTTTAAGTAACTAAAATAACTCATATATTGGTAAGTGGAGACCAGGACTATTTTGGTTAAATAAAGCATAGCAAACAGACTCCTTGGAGTCATTTAAAATAGGTATCGCTTTACTCTACTCTTCTTCCTGTACTGAGCTTCATTATACTCACACATATATTTTATCATGCATTTATTATACTATACTATGCTATACTACACTGTATGATATTATATTCTATT
>NW_011494797.1:1292330-1306885 GCF_000754665.1 Bison bison bison | reverse complement strand
TATATTCTATTGCATGGATTGCAGTGACAAACTACATCATGATGCTTAGTAGCTAGGGACCACATTCTGTGTTGTTTTATCTTCAGAATCACCTGTATGTAATATGAGATATGGACTGGATAAATTCTTATTAAGTTGTATTCTCCTTTATATCACCAGACAGCAAATATATCCTTATTACACTTGATCAGTGCAACATATTTCAAATAATGAACCAAAAATTTACCTTTTGGACTACTCTGTCAGAGCAAAATCCAAACTTATTACAAAGGAGAAATGAGCATTAGACTTCTTTTGTATTCTGCAATAAATAAATACATATCTTAGAAATGGTTTATTTTTCTACACAAGGTAGAGTGTACACAATTTATACACAACAAAGGAGTGGACTGCCATTTAATCTAGAGCACAGCTCTGTGGAAATGATGCGCTGTGTTCCTTCCTCCTCTCCTTCCCCTACCACCCCCCTCCTCCACCCCCTCCATCCTTCTCCTTGTTAGTAAGTACCTCTTTATGCCCTACATGCACATGATTGAGTTTAGAAGATTCACCCAAACTTCTTAAAGGCTTTATTCAGATACTTATGAAAGATTTTATTCCTGACTGCTTTTTTGTGATTTTCCTCTTTTTCTTCTAGACGAGTTCCCTAATCTTGAAGCTTTCTAGTTACCATTTGCACTAGTGTTCTTGTATTCTTTTGCTTGTGCATCAAAGAAGCATTCTCATCATTGACAGATAAATTTTCATATTAAAAACAAATATATACTGTGAAAGCAACAGTATAGATTTAAATAAAATTTCTAGTTTGTTCATTTTTAAGAATGTGTGAAGCTATTTCTCTTTATAGTACTTTGTAGGGAGTTTCACTGTATTACTTTTTACTGGACTTTTTATGACCAGCAAAGAGAGAAGTTGTTTTAGTCTAGGAGAATCTCTCATGGCTTTTATTTCCATTTTAATTCAGACTTGCACTGAGGTTTTGACAGGCAGTATTTCTATATTTGGCAGCATGATCTTTTCAAAGTATTTGATTTGGGGAATCTAGAATTTTCATGATACTCAAACCTCAGATTTAAGAATCATCTCAGACATCTTCTCAGAACCCCTGATTACTTTTAATTCTGAAGTCAGAAAATGCAGAAGTATGCTATTTGTGTGCTTTCCATTCCAGCCCTAGAGAACCAGTCAGTACACAGCTGTCACAGCCTAAAGGCTCCTCTTGATCTGGACATGACCCATGATCACATCGCATTTCAACATGTATAGGCACATATTTTGTTTCAACTGAAGCAAAGCTGCTAAAAGTTTAATTTTGTCCTTATGGGAAAAAGAAGAAATTTCCTGAAGGAAATACAATAACATTATCATTAAAAATGTAGACACTCAGTCTCTTAATAGAGCCGTTACCCTATTTACAAATACGGAACAGAAAGACATTGAGAATTATCCAGCTGAAGGGAGGAAATAGCAGTGTGTGTTTTCCCACCAACAAACAAGCAGCTGTGACCAGACGAGACGACATCTGTAACAGCATGGTGGAAACATAGACTTTATTGTTTTAATAACAGGGCAGAAACAGTAGTTGTTATTTTTTCCAATCTATGACCCCAAAATGTGTGCAGTCTGGATTTCCTTCTATGAATGGTCTACGTCAGACATTCTTGATCCAAGCATCTCAGTCTCTACTCTACTTCTTAGGCTCTGTTCACTCTCACACACAAACACCCCAGAAATGGAGCATTCCATGCATCCATTTCCCAAGGTTAATACCCTCAAGCTGATCTGTTCCGCTCCTGGTTGTATTGTAGGAAAAGATCATTCTTTGAGAGAGAGAGAGGGTGTGTGTGTGTATGTGTGTGAGAAAGAAAGAAAGAAAGGGAGCTTTCTTTCATATAAGACAAAGAAAGGGAGCGTCAGTTCTCTGCAAACACCAGTTTAACTAAAGATAGACGGACAGTCCCTGACTTAAAATAGTTTGTTCAACTTACGATTTTTTGACTTTACAATGATGGTGCAAATTGATATACATTCAGTGGAAACCTGACTTCAGATTTTGAATTTTGATCTTTTCCTGGTCTAAGTACATGCAATTTGATCCTGTCTCATGATGCTAGACAGCTGAAAAGAGCTGCAGCTCCCAGTCAGCCACCAGGCCCCTGGAGATGGGGGTGGGCGTGGGGGTTAAAAACCAATACACTCAGGACCCTTCTGCACTCAGACAACCATTCTGTTTTTCACTTTCAGTAAAGTAGTCCAAAAAAAGTGCATGAGATATTCAACATTTTATTATAAAATAGGCTTTGTGTTAGGTGATTTTGCCCAACTGTAAGCTAATTTAAGTGTTCTAAACACATTTATGTTAGGTTAGGCTAAGCTATGATATTTGGCCAACTAGGTGTTTTAAATGCATTTTCAACTTAATGATATTCTCAACTTACAATGGGTTTATCAAGAAGTAACTCAGATATTAAGTGTGGGTATAGGAAGATCTGTACCTTCAATTTACAAGGAATTTTCCGAAATATCAGCTCCTTGCCAGCAACCAAAAAGAAGTGAAATGCTCTTTTATTCTTAAATCTATTTAATTTGGTATAATATAAAGTGATTTTTGAGGCTACAATGATAACGCCTAACTGGAGTTAATATTCTCACTGCATGGAATAAAAACCGAAGAATTTTAACAGTTCTCAAAATATGGAGAAGCTTTATATATTTAATGTATATACTATAAAATTCCTAGGAACAAGCCTAAGACAAACTTAGTGGACAGAAAGATTTGTAGAACTAAAGTTAAGAACAACAACTTTGGAAGTCCTATAGCTCATGAGAAAAAAAAATTAGAATTTTAAATACTGACTAGAGAATAAATTCCTTAAGGATCTGAGATTTTGTTTGTTTTGGTTTGCTGCCTAAAATAATGCCTAGCACATAGTAAACACTCAGCAAATATTCATTAGATGACTGGATAAACAAGTGGATGGACAGACAGATGGACAGATGGATAAAATACTTTAGAATTCTAGCTTGGCCACTTACCTGGCACTCTGTTTATATAAAGCACTTTCTACATGTAGATGCATAGTTGTATTACCAGCACTGTTCATTTATATTCAAATAAAGTTTTGAAATTTTTGAACTTGTCAATTTAGAGTCAGATTACATCCTAAAGGGCCCTCCCTGGTGGCTCAGATGGTAAAGAATCTGCCTGCAATGCAGGAGACCCAAGATTGATCCCTGGGTCAGGAAGATTCCCCTGCAGAAAGAATTGGCAAGCCACTCCAGTATTCTTGTCTGGAGAATTCCATGGACAGAAGAGCCTGGTGGGATATGGTTTATGGAGTCGTAAAGAGTCAGACACAACTGAGTGACTAACACTACATCCTAAGGAAAATAAGCTAATAATAAATCATCCACTGTATCAACACTCTCATAGCCCAGCTCCTTCGGTTAATTTGTTTGGGAATTAAGGACCAAAAAGATTAACTGATTTGCTAAGCTCTCTTTCATATGATTGGATTAAAGTATAAATTTGAATATGTTGTATAACTTTGTAGAAGTTATCACCTGATAATTCTACACTAGTTGCCTTATTATGTCAGCAAAGTCATGACTCATTTCCACAAATCCATGTGGAATTTTCCAAGTTTTGGAGGAATCCAAAGATGATTGGATCTTATTCTCTAGGAGATAATCAATTAAAGGGAACACACATAAATAAGTAAATATGTCATTCTAAAGAAGGGAACATGTGCTGTGGTAGATGTATAAACAAAAGGCGGAAGGGACACAAAGAATGGAGCAACTAACCCAAACTGGAGGTTTGGGAAGCGAAAATATTAAGCATTATCTTGATAGCTGATAGGAGACTAAATGGACTTGTTAGTGTCTGCAATTAAAGAAATCTGAGAGGCCTAGGTTTTCATTATAGTCAAATTAAATGACTATAAAAGAATCAGAAGGATTAATTTAAGTGAGCAACTAGCCAGTACCATTCTTTTAAAACCACGTCAATATATGCAAGGAAGCATGCTATGACAAACCTAGATAGCGTATTAAAAAGCAGATCATTACTTTGCAAACAAAGGTCTGTATAGTCAAAGCTATGGTTTTTCCAGTAGTCATGTATGGATATGACAGTTGGACCATAAAGAAGGCTGAGCGCCAAAGAATTGATACTTTGAAACTGAGTGTTGGAGAAGACTCTTGAGAGTCTGTTGGACTGCAAGGAGATCCAACCAGTCAATCCTAAAGGAAATCAACACTGAATATTCACTGGAAGGACTGATGCTGAAGCTGAAGCTTAAAATACTTTGGCCACCTGATGCAAAGGAGTCAACTCATTGGAAAAATCCCTGCTGCTGGGAAAGATTGAAGGCAGGAGGAGAAGGGAATGACAGAGGACAAGATGGTTGGATGGCATCACCAACTCAATAGACATCAGTTTGAGCAAGCTCTGGGAGATAGCGAAGGACAGGGAGGCCTGGCGTGCTGCACATGGGGTCACAAAGAATCGGACATGACTGAGCGACTAAGCAACAACAGTAGTTTTGCTAGTTCCACTTTGTGGAAGCTCACAGCATTATTCAGGATCATGTCACATATTGTGTCTTCAGCAATTCTGTGAGCTCCCTGAAGTCTGCACCTTGCCCAACTTAGTATCCCAAGCATTCAACAGAGTGCCTGGCACATTGTAGATAAGCAATAAATGTTTTCTTAAATTGACTTACACGTACAACCAGTATATTAAAAACAAAATAATAAAAAAAGAACAAGCTGTATGATTTCCTCTAGACACAGTTGTAATTTACTATCCTGGACAGTCTCACCAATCAAACATTTATCTCCAGTCCTTGAGAGGTTAATTTTCCTTCCACAATTCTTATGAATACATTTTACCAACTTGGGACCATAGCAAAATTGAACTTATGAAAAATGCCTGTTTTTTTTCATCCTTGGAATAATTATACCTTTCAAAAAACTATCTTTCTGGGGTTTCCAGACAGCAGTGTTTTTCAGATCTCAGGTTGCAAAAACTGAATCATTTTATCAATAATGTGCAAGATAGAGACATGTCCAAGTTTACTCAAGCAGGGTCATCAATCAACTCCTAGACGATATCTCTCCTAAGATTAAAAAAGAGAGATCATATAACATTTTGTAGATGGAAAGTCTCACACAAGTTGTCATACATTAAAAATGATCCAAAAAGGCAATTGCATAGAAATACAGTAGTTATCAAGCTGGTCAAAAGCATATAGGTAATCTGGAAATAAAATGAGTGTTGATAATTATATTAGCATTACAATTTGGCAAAATACATTCATGTTTTCATTTGCCAAATGAAGAAATAGGTTGGATATATTTCCATTATGAACATAGAAAAGCAATAAAATACTGCAAATGAGTGATAATGTTTTTCATTTGTCCTTGAAGTCTAATTCAAACTTTCACTTCCTTCCTATTAAAGGCAAGTTATTACCTTAGATTTCCTGAATATCACTGTATGCTTTTAAAATACCTATTGATAAATTTGGATACTACTGAATTTAAAACAAAAAATGGCCAATGCCAGATGACCCTGACTACAATAAACTTAGAAAACTGAAGTGATTATGAAGCAGTCTGCAAGTAAAAAATCATTTTCTCAGTATTCTTAAATCTTTCACCAACCCTACTTCTTACTCTGTCTTCTCCAGCTCAACTCTCCTTAATTATTTTCACATAGAAAGACTTCACAATTATTTTCCTGCCATTTCTGTTAGACTCATAGCCAAGCCCCATACCTTGCTTTCTTATTTCAGCTCAGCATCATTATTAAAGGATGTTTGGTTCAATGGTCTGGGTCCAACCCCAGAGCTAACAAATCACTAACTGAGTGAAACTGGGCAAGTTATTTCAATGTTCTAAGCCTCAGTCTTCTCACAAATACAGTAAGAGTTGCAAGGTTGTTTTGAGGGTTAAGGGAGATGAAACATACAGTATACTTACTAAGCAACCCAAATGTCCATAGATAGATGAAGATGTGATGTATGTATATGTATATATATATGTGTGTGTGTGTGTATATATATATATATATACATACACACACACTGCATGGAATATTACTCAGCCATAAAGAGGAACAAAATTGGGTCATCTGTAGAGATGTGGATAGACCTAGAGTCTGTAATTCAGACAGAATCAAGTAAGTCAGAAAGAGAAAAACAAATATTGTATAGTAATACTTATATAGAGACTCTAGAAAAATGGTACAGATGAACCTATTTACAGGGCAGGAATAGAGAGGCAGACATAGAGAACAGACATGTAGACACAGTGGAGGGAGGAAATGGAAGGGGAGGGAGGACGAATTGCGAGATTGGGACTGACATGCGTACACTATCATGTGTAAAATAGATAACTAATGGGCACCTGCTGTATAGCATAGGGAGCTCAGCTCAGTGCTCTGTGATAACCTAGAGGCTGGGATGGGGTGGGGGGTGGGAAGGAGGCTCAAGAGGGAGGGGATATAGGAATACATATAGCTGATTCATTTCTTTGTCCAGCAGAAACTAACAACGTGTAAAGCAATTATTCCCCAATTGGGAAAAAAAAAAAAAAACCTTCCAATAAAGGTAAACTTTTTTTTTTTTTAAGGTAAACTTTGATTGCTGTCATAGTTAAGCAGTAATACCTGTGGCGTCTGGTTGGTGTAAACAGCGTGCTCACTTACCTGACACTGGACTGAGAAGCAAATGATCTGCTCTGGGCTCGGCTCTGTGAACCTGCACGAGTCACTTATTTCAGGGCTTGAGTTGTCTCACCAGTAAACTGAGAGGCATAGACCAGATGAACTCTGAGGTCACGTCCAGCTGCCAAATTCTTTGTTCTGAATTAATTTCGTGTTTTAGGTTTTCCTCATGATGTTCTGATAGATAACTAGAATTGTATCCATTTCTTATAAAAGTATCATAAGCGATAGGCCAAAAGAGAGAAAAGAGTGGACCCGTGAAACCTGGTCATGTGGTCAGAGCCAAAGAGAATCCAATCTGATAGAAAGTCGTTTTACTCAAGTGCTGTGTGTCAGCGATTCTGCTGAGTACAGTGTTTGAACAGAGCACCTTGAGACCAATGTCACAGAAAATATTCCAGCAAATAATTAATGGTGTGTGTGTATATATTGCCAGCTACCCTGCAGGGGCCCAGCCATCTCTCAGAGCAGTTTAGTGGTCCTTACCCAGGTGCTCGGCCATTCCAATACACACTTCTCAATGATCATTATCCTGAAATAAATCCAAATTAAATTTTATGAACCAGGATTGAAATTATGTGCCTTTGGTATTGAACCTTCTAATAGCAGTTATTTTTATTGAAGTATTAAAGCAATTGGCTTGAGTCATCTTGGAAACACTGCCTTCATATTTCAAATATGGTTAGGAGACTGTCAGCACATATTACCATGGATTGGAGATATTTGCTTATTAAATGATTTTTTTACCAGGGAAAAAACCCATTACAGGAAACATCTTGTTTACCAGGGTGTCCAGGGGATAGCAAATAGAAAGCAACATGTTACATTGAATTATAGAAATAAAATAAGCTGATTCAGCTAATAGATTCAATAGAAATATGAGATGTTACTTTGCAAGTCAAAGACAGCTGCAACTTAATTTCACTGACAGATTTTTACTGTAGGATGTAAACATTAGGTAAAAACGTTCAGTGGAAGCTATAGTGGCTATAGAGTGTTATTTCAACACTCCTGTTTAGGCCCCCATACTCAATGACTTTTTAAAGGTATTCTCTTTATCTTGCCCATACAGACAGAAAATAAAACAGAAACACTAAATATGTTTGATTGGTGGCAAGGTTAGAGGAGAGATGAAGAGAACAGGCATTGAGTGAGATAGTTCTAAGTTCATCTCCTGAATATGTGGACTTTGTGTAGGTAGTTAACCTCTTGGAGTTTCAGTGGCTTCATCTATAAAATGGAGAAAATGATATAACTGAGGTTACTGCAAAGTCAAATGCGATGACATATAAGTGCAACTTCACAGGATGCCTAAAACAGAACTTACAGAGTGAACAGAAACTACACTACTGATACCACCATTTGGTCTCGCCTACAGGTCCTAGAAGAGTGAACTGACAAAATACACTCCCCTTTTCATGGTCTAATTTGTACATGTCTGATCTCTCACAATAGATTATAATGGGATGGCAGCAGAGATGATATCTTAGTTATCTGTGTGTGGGTGAGAACTCAAAACATGGGTCGGACCCCCAGGATTGGGTTGTACAATCAAAACATGGATCAGACCCCCAGGAGGGTCCAGTGGAGATAGACCCGAGAAACAGCACCTCAGAATGCTAGGATGGACAGCCTGCTTATTTCAGGAAAGCTGCAAGAGGGGTTATTTTTGGCAATAGAGAAAGTTGTGCTGATGACAATAAAGACAGAACTTGGGTCCAAGGCATTCTCTTGGTAGACTATATTTACACGTACTTTCACTGACTTAATAAAACAGTATAAAGTCCTCTGGGCTTCCCAGGTGGCTCAGTGGTTAAAAAAAAAAAAAGTTCGCCTGCCAATGCAGGAGATGTGGTTTCAATCCCTGGGTCAGAAAGATCTCCTGGAGAAGGAAAAGGCAACCCATCCCAGTATTTTTGCCTGGGAAATCCCATGGACAGAGAGGATACTGGTGGGCTACAGTCCATGGGGTCGCAAAAGAGTTGGACACGACTTAGGGACTAAACAACAGCAAATGAAGCCCTCTGGTTCAAACCTTGAATAGCACTGAACAGCCATTCCAAAGTAATAGAAGAAAGGAATGACTTCTGCTTAGAAGGAGGGTCAGAATGCTGTGAACAAGCCATCACATTTGGACTAGTGATGTTTTCTGCCCAGGAGACCAAGCCCTGTGAGTCTGAGCTCTGGTTCCTATCCAGAATTTTAGAGACAGATGTCTGTTTGGAGACAAAGATTTTAGCTTCTTTTACCCATCAGAGAAGGAATAACCAGAAAGGTTCGCATGGCACAGTTGGCCACACCTGCAGAAGCGGTCATTCCTTCCCCTATACTTCGCGCTTCAACAGTAGCGCTGCACATGTTCCGTCTCCTCTCAGAAGGTTCTGTGGGTGTTTTCTTCCCACACTAGACTGAAATCTGCAAGACTGGACTTCTTTCTAAATGTCACATCACCAACATGCTGCCCTGTATCTAGTAATCTCTCAAAAAAAGAGGCATAGTTTGGAGTAACAGAAAGCACGTGGAGTTTGGAGTCCTAGACACTTGATTGTAACGCTTTTCACCCCGGCCCCCTTCTCATCTCAGAGAACAGTGCCCCTCCACAGCCTCTGGTAGCTCAGGTATAAGATGGACATACCATTCAGGTGCCCTTCCCTTCTCTCTGCAAATCCAGGCCATCACTGCTGGTCAACCAGGTTCTCTTAGCACCTCAGAAATTGTTCCATTCAGTTCTATCAGCCCTTTGCTTAATTCCCACCACCATCCTTTCTTGCCCAAACCATCACAGCAGCATCCTGACTGTCTCCTCACCCCTGACCCCCCTCTCTAGTTTGTGCTCCATTTTACCGCCAATGCCATCATTTGTTGTCTCAAATCAGACCACCTCCCTCCCCTTGGTTCTCTGGGAAATTTGACCCCATTTTGGAATGTTTTACAAGTCTCTTTCTGTTCCACCTCTTCCTCCTCTTTCCAGCTTCATTCTTTCCCCCAATCTCTCCCCCTTCTCAGATATGCTGAGAGATTCTTAGTTCTTGCAGTAAATTTTTCCATTTGGGATCTTACATGTTCTCCACCTGGAACACCTTATCCTCTCTGATCTCTATTCTCTCTGTGTCTCTTTCTTCTTCTCCCTTCCTCTAGGAAGCACTCTTTAATTTCTCCACTCCCAACAAGGCTGGTTTAGCTACTTAGTACCATAGCTTTAGGGAACTACCACAAATCAGAATTTTTTTTTCCTAGGATGTCTCAGTTGACGATAGAGATGAGTAAACACATACAAGGGAAAAAAAAAAGTTTGTTGCTTAAATAAATGAATGGACAAATGAATGTAAACAATTTTGACAAGAATCACCTGTAAACCAGGCCACTGAGACCCTGGTGCTTTGCTGGTCACTGCTTATTTTCAGTGACATGTGGACATACGTCAGACAGACATATGGCAAAATATCCAAATACAGTTTTTTCCTAGTTTTCTCCTCCAGGAAGCTCAGAGCATTTTGAAATATATTATGATAGCTCTGTTCATAGAGTAAGGAAACCCCAAGCTGCCCAGCCTTGTAGATGGAACCCCATCAAGTCACAAGATTTCTCCAAGAAGTGAAGTAGAAGCAGGATTGGAATCTGAGCTTACTGGATGATTTAATGCTGACTCTTTTACACTGGGAAAATATTTGTAAAAATGAAATCTATCAGGAAATGAGAACATTTAAGGAAGACAGGCAGCAGGGGGAAAAAAATACACACACACATTCATATATACATACAAGGTAGCTGAAAGACTTGGGTAAGCTGTTCCCTGGTGAAATCCATCTTTTTATCATAACTGGAAAAGATCTTTGTAAACTGAACAATAGAGAAAACGTTAAGATATTTTTCTATCTGTTCCCCTTGATGACCCCATTGAAAGCTCTCCTGTTGTTATATTTTCCTAATCTCGTGGCTTCTCTCATAACTGAGCAGGATGCTACAGAAGCTGACGTTTGATGGGCCCTGGTGAACCAGAATGCTTTTGTCGCACAATAAATATAAATGCTTGTTTGGGATCAACAGTGTTTTCTTTTGGAGTTCACAGAGCCAAAATGAAAGAGAAGAAGCTGCTCAACACTGCAGGTCATGGAGACTGCAGGTTACAAGGGTGAGTTGGAAGCCCTGAAATGGCAAAGAGACACCTCTGTTACAGCCAGTGTCGTACATGTAGACAAATAATCCAGAGCTCCTCTGGGGTGCTTTCAGAGCCTTCCTTTAAAAGGGCATCCACCAGACAACCTAAGTCACAATAATGGCTGTGTGTACATTATGGGTATACACTCGAAGTAGGAAAATACCCTTTTTTCTTACTGCAGGCAGGGTAAGTGCCTTAAAGTCCATCAGTGAGAACAGTATTCCAGGATCAATTGTATGATATACTTCATTTCCCCTAGCCATTCCTGTTTTCCTCTTCCTATTTTTTACCTCTTTCTCCTTTGACCCCTGTTCCCTCCATTCTTTGGAGGAGGATGAGCACAGAACAGAGCCATCTACAGAGGCTTGTTTTGATTTGAGAAATTGGGGTGACCTCAGGCTCTCAGGCTGCCCAAAGCATCCTATTAATGCCAATGTTGGCTCTCTCCAGCAGCCCCAGGGCTGGCCAAGTGGATGAATTTCAAGACCATTCTAACACTCCCCAGGCTTTAGCCAGCATTACAATGTCAATCCGGCTTATTCCCTTCCCAGCCTCCTTTTCTTTACCCAGGATCGATAAAGCGTTAGTTGGCTGTCTGAAGCCCCTACTGACTGTAGCAGACTAGAAAGTAGGTTGGACTTGGAGACACAGAGATGTGGGTTGGAGGCCAGTCCAGTCAGTCATTACTTGGGCAGTTCCCTTAAAGCTGCTGCTTCTCAATCTGCCAACCTATAAATAGAAAGCCATTCATTCATTCATCAAACAAATAGTTTGGGAGCCTTAGTTCATGCCAGATATTGTGTTAGAGCTGGACTTTTAAAGATAAAAAATGCTATCTACTCCAATGGTAGGAAAATAAGGTAAATATATAAGGTAGGCCTAGCATAGTGAAATGAAGTTAAAGGAAAAAAATACAGGATGCATTCATACAGTACTTGCTTCATGATCAGCACTCAGGACATATTGCTGCATCCTCAGGCTGCTTTTTTTTCTCAAATGATCTTATTCCCCTGTGGAAACTGAAATTCCCCATTCCTTCAGTGCTGCAATTCTCATTAAGGTATCAATTTGATTACCTAATTAAACAACAGAAATTCATCCTAGGGGGGAATGAATACTCCCCCCCAAACCGTACTATTTTAAATCTAGAGCTTTAACTCTAATGAAGTCAGATTAAGGCAACCAATAAAGGACCTACTATACTTCGGCCTCCTGCCTCTTTGGAAAAGACTGATACTGGGAAAGACTGAAGGCAAAAGGAGAAAGGGACCACAGAGGGTGAGATGGTTAGATAGCATCGCTGATGCAATGGATGTGAATTTGAGCAAACTCTGGGAGATAGTGAAGGACAGAGGAGCCTGGTGTGCTACAGTCCATGGGGTCACAAGGAGTCAGACATGACTTAGCAATTGAACAACATCAGCAACAACAACTGTGCTTTAAGTCATTCAGAAGATGCAATCCCCATCTTCAGGAGTTCCGAAATCTACATAAAATGTTTGTGAAAACAATATATCAGAATAGTAACTATTAAAGAGCTACATTTTAAAAGCAACGAAAATTTTAAGTGATTGACATAAAGGGATTTTACAAGACCCCATGTAATGTCAAATGAAATATGTGTTGTGCAGCCATGGTGGAATTAGTGTTAAAGGAGAAATCATTTTCTCAGTGGAAAATATGAGGGAGGCCAAGTTGAGCCTAATGAATATTGCTGCCCTAGCAGCACACCCACAGCAGATTGCCTTCACTTCCCCTTCATTAATATTCTAGCACAGCTCATCAAGGAAACCAATTCCACTCACCATTCACTCCTCACCTTGTAAATAGTTCGACATCCTTTGCTTAGCAAAACAAAGATCATCGTTATTATCAATGAAAGCAAATACTGAAAAGACAAAAGCTGTGCTCAGTCTCAGAAAATACGTGAATTAGGACTCTGAGAATTTGGACAGACTCTTGTGTATAAACACAAGGCATGATAAACAACACCAACTCTTTATAGAGCACACGAACATATCATAACTTACTGGATCCTCCCAGCAACTCCCAAAAGTGGAAAAGGATGAGGACGGATGAGTTTCCCAAAACTATCCCGTTGGTAGCTGGTAGATGTGGGATCCATCAAAAGCTTATGTCCTACCTACCACTTAAAAATGTCATACAGGAGAAAAAAATTGCCATGTTATATTTTTATTGGGTTATAATTAACATATAATATTATTTATTTTCAGGTGTACAGCATGTTGATTCAGTATGTTTATACATAATGAAATAACCACTGACATAAGACCATCACCAAAGTTGTCACAACATTAGTGATATATCCCCTATAGGTACATTACATCCTCTCTGTGTTATTTCTTACAGATTGATAGTCACAAAGAGGAATAGCATGAAATAGCCCAAGAATCAATGATATCTAGGTCCTTGCTACTCAAAATGTACTCCACAGACCAGCAGCATTGGCATCACCTGAGAGCCTGTGATTTATGCAAAGACTTGGCCCCACCCCAGGCTTTCAGAATCAGAAACCGCAGCTTAACAAGATTTGCAGGTAATTCTTATGTGCATTAAGTCTGATGTGCATTAGTCTAAAAATATTCCACATTTCTAAACTGGATACCAGTTAACTCATAGAGTTATGTAGATTATTTAATATATACAGGAAAGTACTTTTTATATTAAAAAGCACTATGTAAATGTAAGACTTTATAAAACAATAATTGTTCTCATTTATACTAACTCAGCCATTTATATTAGCATTTTGTCCTCTATTTGCATATAAATGACACTGGAGCTCTTGGGAATTTAAAGGTAACCAAAGTAGACTCCATTCAGGTGTGGTACTTACCCCAGATGTGAAAATAAATTTACATTAAGGTGTCAGTTTAACACATATTCTTCAATGCAGGTTGCATTAACTACTTAGAGGAGGATTTCTTAATTTTGATTGTTTTTTTTACAACTAGTCTGGCTTCTCTGGTGGCTCAGAATGTTGGAGACATGGGTTCTAATCCCTGGGTCAGGAAGATCCCCTGCAGAAGGAAATGGCCACACCAGTTCCATAACCCACGCCAGTATTCTTGCCTGGAAAATCCCATGGACGGAGCAGCCTGATGGGCTACAGTCCATGGGGTCACTAAGAGTCAAACAAGGCTAAGTGACTAACACTTTCACTTTCAATCAGCTCTCCAAAATCTATCCGCTTAAAAGTATTGTAAAGCATTAACATATGCCTTTTAAAATTGCAGGTTCTCTCCTGTGTATATACTCCTCCCCGCCCCCCGCCCCCCGCCCAGGTTTGTATGGCAAAAGTTTGAATCTTAAAGATCAGAAACATAAGCAGCATGGAATTAGTAAGAGAATGCACAAAGGCCCAGATCCTGTATGTGGCTCCTTGTTCGGTGTTCCTTCCAATCCCCTGCGGGCAGTAGGTGGGCTCAAACACACCATGATTGTGCTGAAATTTTAAATGGCCACTCCTGGATGTTTTCATAGAGAGAAAAGCTATGGACTGTGTCATCAAATGACACTGAAGACCCAGCTTTGTTCATTTCAAGCTTGGGCCCTTGTACAGATCATAGGCCCTCCCCCATCTAGGTTTCACAATCTGAAAAATCAACATCAGATACAAATGGTATTAAAAGGATATAGAGCGGA
>NW_011494797.1:1291364-1292230 GCF_000754665.1 Bison bison bison | reverse complement strand
TCATTAGAACTGATTCAAATGTATTCTTTTTAATGGCTGAGTTATACTCCATTGTGTATATGTACCACCACTTTCTTATCCATTCATCTGCTGATGGACATCTAGGCTGCTTCCATGGCCTGGCTATTATAAACAGTGCTGCACAACATAGGAAACTCTAAGCAAGGTGAAAAGACAGCCTTCAGAATGGGAGAAAATAATAGCAAATGAAGCAACCGACAAACAACTAATCTCAAAAGTTTGAATCTTAAAGATCAGAAACATAAGCAGCATGGAATTAGAGAGAGAATGCACAAAGGCCCAGATCCTGTATGTGGCTCCTTGTTCGGTGTTTCTTCCAATCCCCTGCGGGCAGTAGGTGGGCTCAAACACACCATGATTGTGCTGAAATTTTAAATGGCCACTCCTGGATGTTTTCATAGAGAGAAAAGCTATGGACTGTGTCATCAAATGACACTGAAGACCCAGCTTTGTTCATTTCAAGCTTGGGCCCTTGTACAGATCATAGGCCCTCCCCCATCTAGGTTTCACAATCTGAAAAATCAACATCAGATACAAATGGTATTAAAAGGATATAGAGGGGAGTTTTAAGCTCAACTTTTTAAGGTGTTCCACAGAGACACTTGATTTTTGAGATTTTGTAGATCATGCCCATGATACATGCATGATCACTTCAGTTGTGTCTGATTCTTTGCAACCCTATGGACTGTAGCTCACCAGGCTCCTCTGTCTATGGGATTCTCCAGGCAAGAATACTGGAGTGGGTTGCCATTCCCTTCTGCAGGGAATCTTCTTGACCCAGGGATCAAACCTGCATCTCTTACGTCTCCTGCTCTGGCAGGCAGATTCTTTTTTTTTTTTTTATT
>NW_011494797.1:1290840-1291264 GCF_000754665.1 Bison bison bison | reverse complement strand
TCCTCCCTCCTCCCTCCCCATACCATCCCTCTGGGTCGTCCCAGTGTACCAGCCCCAAGCATTCAGTATCGTGCACCGAACCTGGACTGGCGACTCATTTCATATATGATATTATACATATTTCAATGCCATACTCCTAAATCATCCCACCCTCTCCCTCTCCCACAGAGTCCAAAAGACTGTTCTATACATCAGTGTCTCTTTTGCTGTCTCATATACAGGGTTATTGTTACCATCTTTCTAAATTCCATATATATGCGTTAGTATAGTGTATTGGTGTTTTTCTTTCTGGCTTACTTCACTCTGTATAATAGGCTCCAGTTTCATCCACCTCATTAGAACTGATTCAAATGTATTCTTTTTAATGGCTGAGTTATACTCCATTGTGTATATGTACCACCACTTTCTTATCCATTCATCTGCT
>NW_011494797.1:1289755-1290740 GCF_000754665.1 Bison bison bison | reverse complement strand
TATGAGGGTTCCCTTTTTTCCACACCCTGTCCAGCATTTATTGCTTGTAGACTTTTGGATCACTGGAGAAGGCAATGGCACCCCACTCCTGTACTCTTGCCTGGAAAATCCCATGGATGGAGGAGCCTGGTGGGCTGAAGTCCATGGGGTTGCTAAGAGTCAGACACTACTGAGTGACTTCACTTTCACTTTTTCACTTTCATGCATTGGAGAAGGAAATGGCAACCCACTCCAGTGTTCTTGCCTGGAGAATCCCAGGGGCAGGAGAGCCTGGTGGGTTGATGTATATGGGGTCACACAGAGTCAGCCACGACTGAAGTGACTTAGCAGCAGCAGACTTTTGGATCGCAGCCATTCTGACTGGCATGAAATGGTACCTCATAGTGGTTTTGATTTGCATTTCTCTGATAATGAGTGATGTTGAGCATCTTTTCATGTGTTTGTTAGCCATCTGTATGTCTTCTTTGGAGAAATGTCTATTTCTTTCTTTGGCCCATTTTTTGATTGGGTCATTTATTTTTCTGGAATTGAGCTGTAGGAGTTGCTTGTATATTTTTGAGATTAGTTGTTTGTCTGTTGCTTCATTTGCTATTATTTTCTCCCATTCTGAAGGCTCTCTTTTCACCTTGCTTATAGTTTCCTTTGTTGTGCAGAAGCTTTTAAGTTTAATTAGGTCCCATTTGTTTATTTTTGCTTTTATTTCCAATATTCTGGGAGGTGGGTCATAGAGGATTCTGTTGTGATGTATGTTGGAGAGTGTTTTGCCTATGTTCTCCTCTAGGAGTTTTATAGTTTCTGGTCTTACGTTGAGATCTTTAATCCGTTTTGAGTTTATTTTTGTGTATGGTGTTAGAAAGTGTTCTAGTTTCATTCTTTTACAAGTGGTTGACCAGTTTTCCCAGCACCACTTGTTAAAGAGATTGTCTTTAAGCCATTGTATATTCTTGCCTCCTTTGTCAAAGATAAGGTGTCCATATGTGCATGG
>NW_011494797.1:1289226-1289655 GCF_000754665.1 Bison bison bison | reverse complement strand
CAACTTTACTATATTCATTGATTAGTTCTAGTAATTTTCTGGTGGAGTCTTTAGGGTTTTCTATGTAGAGGATCATGTCATCTGCAAACAGTGAGAGTTTTACTTCTTCTTTTCCAATTTGGATTCCTTTTATTTCTTTTTCTGCTCTGATTGCTGTGGCCAAAACTTCCAAAATTATGTTGAATAGTAATGGTGAAATTGGGCACCCTTGTCTTGTTCCTAACTTTAGAGGAAGTGCTTTCAATTTTTCACCATTAAGGATAATGTTTGCTGTGGGTTTGTCATATATAGCTTTTATTATGTTGAGGTATGTTCCTTCTATTCCTGCTTTCTGGAGAGTTTTTATCATAAATGGATGTTGAATTTTGTCAAAGGCTTTTCTGCATCTATTGAGATAATCATATGGTTTTTATTTTTCAATTTGTTAAT
>NW_011494797.1:1286855-1287543 GCF_000754665.1 Bison bison bison | reverse complement strand
AATTGTTATATCTTCTTCTTGGATTGATCCTTTGATCATTATGTAGTGACCTTCTTTGTCTCTTTTCACAGCCTTTGCTTTAAAGTCTATTTTATCTGATATGAGTATTGCTACTCCTGCTTTCTTTTGGTCCCTATTTGCATGGAAAATCTTTCACCAGCCCTTCACTTTCAGTCTGTATGTGTCCCCTGTTTTGAGGTGGGTCTCTTGTAGACAACATATTTAGGGGTCTTGTTTTTGTATCCATTCAGCCAGTCTTTGTCTTTTCGTTGGGGCATTCAACCCATTTACGTTTAAGGTAATTATTGATAAGTATGATCCCGTTGCCATTTACTTTATTGTTTTGGGTTCGAATTTATACACCCTTTTTGTGTTTCCTGTCTAGAGAATATCCTGTAGTATTTTTTGGAGAGCTGGTTTGGTGGTGCTGAATTCTCTCAGCTTTTGCTTGTCTGTAAAGCTTTTGATTTCTCCTTCATATTTGAATGAGATCCTTGCTGGGTACAATAATCTGGGCTGTAGGTTATTTTCTTTCATCACTTTAAGTATGTCTTGCCATTCCCTTCTGGATTGGAGAGTTTCTACTGAAAGATCAGCTGTTATCCTTACAGGAATTCCCTTGTGTGTTATTTGTTGTTTTTCCCTTGCTGCTTTTAATATTTGTTCTTTGTGTTTGATCTTTGTTAAT
>NW_011494797.1:1249061-1286566 GCF_000754665.1 Bison bison bison | reverse complement strand
ATCTCATTTATTGCATTATTCATTACATATTGACTCTTTTTTATTTCTTCTAGGTCCTTGTTAAACCTTTCTTGCATCTTCTCAATCCTTGCCTCCAGGTTATTTATCTGTGATTCCATTTTGATTTCAAGATTTTGGATCAATTTCACTATCATTATTCAGAATTCTTTATCAGGTAGATTCCCTATCTTTTCCTCTTTTGTTTGGTTTGGTGGGCATTTATCCTATTCCTTTACCTGCTGGGTATTCCTCTGTCTCTTCATCTTGTTTAAATTGCTGAGTTTGGGCTGTCCTTTCTGTATTCTGGCAGTTTGTGGAGTTCTCTTTATTGTGGCGTTTCCTCACTGTGTGTGGGTTTGTACAGGTGGCTTGTCAAGGTTTCTTGGTTAGGGAAGCTTGTGTCAGTGTTCTGGTGGGTGGAGCTGGATTTCTTCTCTCTGGAGTGCAATGAAGTGTCCAGTAATGAGTTATGAGATATCTATGGTTTTGGGGTGACTTTGGACAGCCTGTATATTGGAGATCAGGGCTGTGTTCCTGTGTTGCTGGAGAATTTGCTTGGTATGTCTTGCCCTGGAACTTGTTGGTCCTTCTGTGGTGCTTGGTTTCAGTGTAGGTATGGAGGCATTTGATGAGCTTCTGTCAATTAATATTCCTTGGAGTCAGGGTTTGGACTTAAGCCTCCTGCTTCCAGTTATCGGTCTTATTTTTACAGTAGTCTCAAAACTTCTCCTTCTATACAGCACCATTGATAAAACATCTACATTAAAGATGAAAAGTTTCTCCACTGTGACGGTCACCCAGAGAGGTTCACAGCGTTACATGGAGAAGAGAAGAGGGAGGAGGGAGTTAGAGGTGACCCAAATGAGATGAGGTGGAATCAATAGAGGAGAGAGTGCGCTAACCAGTAATCACTTCCTTATGTGCACTCCACAACTGGACCGCTCAGAGATGTTCATGGAGTTATACAGAGAAGAGAAGAGGGAGGAAGGAGACAGAGGTGGCCAGGAGGATAAAAGGAGGGAATGAAAAGGAGAGAGACAGATCCAGCCAGGAATCAGTTCCCTAAGTGTTCTCCACTGTCTGGAACACACAGAAATTCACAGAGTTGGGTAGAGTAGAGAAGGGTTAGGGAGGAGACACAAGTGACCTGGTGGAAAAACAGGAGAGTCTGAAGGGGGAGAGAACAGTCAAGCCAGTAATCTCGGTCCCTAGTTAAAAATGGGTACTGAAGATTGGGTTCTTAGAGGTACAAAATTGGTAACAAATACCTAAAAGCAAAAATTAAAAATCTAGAGTAGAGTTTGGAATTTCAGGAATACAATGTCAAAGAAAAGATGAAGAGAAAGAAAGAGAGAAAAAATAAAAAAGTCACAAAAGTTATTAAAAAAAAATATAGGTACAAAATTGATAACAAATACCAAAAAGCTAAAATTAAAAATCTAGAGCAGAGTTTGGAATTTCAGAAATACAATGTTAAAGAAAAGAAGAAGAAGAAAAAAAAAACAAGGTCACAAAAGTTATAGGAAATATATATATGAAGTTTGCTTTTTTTTTAAAAAACAAGGGTCTTTTTTTTTTGCATAGTAGGTTATAAAAGTGAAAATTAAAGGAGTAATAGAGGACTTTAAAATTTTTTTTTTAATTTTAAAAAAAGAAAGAAAGAATGATCGTAAAAATATATATAGGACTTTCTCTGATATTGTTGTGGGTATTGTTGGTTCAGTTCATTTTCGGCTAGTTCCTTGTTCTGGCTTATATTTCTCAAGATCTATAGGCCCCTTCCTATGTAGTCGGCACTAACCACGGGGTTTTAATCTATTGCCTGTCGCTTCCAAGGCAGTTCCCTCTGTTATAGCTTCTTCTGTTTGCTGGTCTCTTCAGTGTCTGATTTCCACCCTGATACAAAGGGGGCGGTGGTGGACACCTTTTTTTTTTTTTAAGGCTCATTTGTTCAGTTGTGCTGTGGGGAGGGAGGAATGCTGCAAATAAATAAGACTGGCGTGTGCTCGCAGTGCCTCAGCCACACTGGGCCTGCCCCCGGTCACGGCGCGTGTAGCCTCCCTGCCCACACTGCTCAGGCTCTAGATTGCTCCACCGGGAACCATCCGCGGCCAGCCCTGGGCTGCTTGCACCTCCCAGGTCTAAGCCGCTCAGGTTCAGGCACTCAGATAGTCCTCAGAGGCACAGACTAGGTTGGGCCTGCGTTTTGTGCCCTTCCCAGGTCCGAGCAGCTCAGACAAGAAAGACAAGACATATACTTGTCTTTCAATGATGAGGTGTTTGGCGAGCATGGTTGCTGCGACTTATCGCCTTCCTGCCACTCGGTTATCTGGGTGTACAACCAGCGCACCTTCTCAGGCAGATGTTGACTGTCCAGAACCCCAAGAAGTTTTAGTTAGCAAAGAAGCCTGCTTACAGTTTTGTAGATAATGTCTCTCTGGGGCTGCAATTACCCTCTTCCGGCTCTGGGTGCCTGTCACTGGAGGGGGATGGTCTGCAGCCGGCTATCTCTATACAGTCCTTTGTTCCGTGAGCGGGCCTGGCAGTGTCTTAGGTTAGGGCTGGCTTTTTGCATGATAGATATCCCACAGTCTGGCTTGCTAGCCCAAATTATTTCGCCCAGGTAGCGCACGGGGTATTCAGGCCAGATCCTTACTCTAAGCGATGCAGCCCGCGCCGCGCCTCCCTGCCCAGCCCCTGCTTGCTAATGGCAGATGCAGGCATCTGCACTGCTTCTCCGCTGGGGGAGTTACCATAGGGCTCGTAGTCTGTGGGTTTTAATTGTTTATTTATTTTTCCTCCTTGTTATGTTGCCCTCTGTGCTTCCAAGGCTCGGCACAGACTCGGCAGTGAGAATGTTTCCTGGTGTTTGGAAACTTCTCTCTTTTTAAGACTCCCTTCCCGGGACGGCGCTCTGTCCCTCCCTCTTTTGTCTCTTTTTTTTGTCTTTTATATTTTTTCCTACCTCCTTTTGAAGACAATGGGTTGCTTTTCTGGGTTCCTGATGACCTCTGCCAGCATTCAGAAGTTGTTCTGTGGAATTTACTCAGCGTTTCAATGTTCTTTTGATGAATTTGTGGGGGAGAAAGGGTTCTCCCCATCCTATTCCTCTGCCATCTTAGCTCCTCCCTCTGGCAGGCAGATTCTTTACCACCTGGGAAACCCCTATATCAACAACCAAACCCAAATCATTTTCCGGTTCATTTAAGGTATTTTTCCTCTGTGCTCTACATCATTTTATTCACTGAGCTGTCTGCAGATATTTCAAAATAGTACGCCAAGCAGAGCTTAGTACTATCCCTGTATTCTCCTTCTCAGCCTCCTTTGTGGACCCTTTGCTCATTCCGTGTTCCCAGGGTCTGCCCTGCTCCTTCAGCCGACCTCCCAGGCTGTCCCCTCCAACTTCTGCCTACTAATATCTGAAGACCTCACTCTGCACCCATGTTCACATTGTTCTTCTGAGTGTCACTCCCATAAATCCACCTTCCCAATGGGCATTTCCCCTGATTCCCCTAGAGTCATCACGAAACATGTGTGAAACTGACAACCCTCTCATCCCACAGCCCTCCTCCTCCTCTTCCTTATCTCCAGCTCCCTATGAATGGTCCCACCCTCCTCCTAATGACTCAAGCCTGAAATCAGGATATCATCTGACTTCTTTCCCTTAGCTCCTAAATAGTGTTGAGCATGACAAGCTGTAGGTTCTATCCTATAAATGACTCAGATTGTTCTATACCTTTTCCCCAGCTTCCACTTAAGTGAAAGTGAAAGTCACTCAGTTGTGTCCGACTCTTTGCGACCCTATGGACTATACAGTCCATGGCATTCTCTAAGCCAGAACATTGGAGTTGGGTAGCCTTTCCCTTCTCCAGGGGATCTTCCCAACCCAGGGATAGAAACAGGGTCTCCTGCATTGCAGGCAGATTCTTTAAGATCTGAGCTATCAGGGAAGCCCACAGAAACCATCATTAATTCTCTCATACATAATAATACCTTTTTCTTGGCCTCCTGCTTTGCCTCCCCCAAAATCTTCCAAGAGCCTCAAGCTAACATTCAAGCTTTCAACGAATTTGATTCAGTGCAGCCTGTGGGGCAAATTTACCTAACAGGTACCCTCCTGAGACACCAGTGCAAGTCAGACTCGGAAAACCAAACTAAACCATTCCCTACTGTGAAAAGATAGTTGATCGAGCCATTTCTCTGCTTTAAACTATTCGGTGATTTCTCTTTCACTCTCAGGGTAAAGTCTCAAGTTCTTAGCATGGATACTCACCATCTGTCTTCCGTCTTTCTTTCCTTACTCCTGTCCCCTGCCAAATCCCCACCCCATACATACAATTTGAAAGAGCATCACCTACAAAGATATCCTGGAACCCAGAGGAGGATTAGGAAAAGTGACAAGGGAAGGACCTATGCTTTATCGAAAAGATGCTCGGCATTAGCTCATTGGATCTCCACAGGTGTTACTGCCACCATTCAAGTGGCATACCAGGGTGTTTTCATAGCAAGGCCATGAACTGTGTTGTCAAAAGGTGAGAATTCATAAGCCCAAAGAATTGGAGTACTGTGCCGATGCCACATGGGCAAGGACAAAACCTCAGACAGTCAAGCATCTAGACATCTTTGATTTCTTTGCATTTCTGCTATGGGATGTGTTTCAGAAAAATGAGTGATGCCAAACTATATATCAATACTATGCCAATTATGGCCAAATGAAACAGGGTAAGCCAAAGTAAGTCAGAGAGAAACATGGCAAATTCTAACATTGCTGCAGACTTCTAAGAAGATAACAAGTGAGGGAAACATACCTTAACAACACAAGGACACTTTTTGAGTAGAAACTTTAGGAAGATTATACATATCAGAGAACAAGAGCTAGATATGGATATGGCTGTGACTATAGCTGTAGATATAGATATACAGAAATAGAGATTACAAATGCCGTACCTCATAGGTACACCTGTAGAATAGTGACAACCAGTACAATCTTGAGGTATTCACCTGGTCACACCCAGGTCTGAAATGTGATGGTGCTGATGGTCACACTTGGTGAAAGAATTTCAGGCATTTTCTCAGTTGTTACAAAGTCGTCCACTTTATCAGACTGCTCACATCCCATTTGCTCCAGGAAAAATCTGTACAAGGCTCGGTGTCAATGCCAAGTAATTTGACTCAAGCAATATGTGTGCCTATTTATATTCAGGCCCATGCCCAGAAGCTCCCAGAGGTGTGATAAAGTGTTGCTTTTCAAATGGATATAAAATATACATGGTTCTCATATTAGCTGCCACATATTTTTCTGGTGCCTATCACCAGATTGATAGCCATGGATCCAAGTAATTAGGAGAGCACTGGGGACAGAGACCATGGTTAACATTTTATATTCTCAGATTAGTGAGATCCTCTCCAGACTTCTGTTAAATCAATTTAATTCAATTCAGTTCTAAAAACCTGCCTATCCTGATTGCCTACTGTGTGCAGGGAACTGTGCTGGAAGCTATGGGGCAGACTTGGGTATCAGGTGGTCAGAATGACTGAAGAGTGTAGTGACTATGCAAACAAAAGATCATGAGGCCTGACTCTTAGGTGTAAATGCCAGTTCTGCCCGCCTCTAGATGTGTGACTTTGAGCAAGGCTATTTCACCTCCTTCCTCTTTACATTTAAAATCGGTATATGTCCCTTCTACATAGGGCTATTTTAAAAATTGCATAAATTACTATCTATAGAATTACTGTCATTGTAATTCCATTCAGCAAGGCATGTACTGTCTAGTGAGGGAGAGAAGCTCAAAGGCAGGTAAGATGAGTCATGGTTTTAGGAATCTGGAGAACGACCCTCTGGAGCCAAGAAGGGGCTGGACCACAGCCCAGATAGACTTTGAAGGATGGAGAGAGCAGGGTAGGAAGAGTCATGGGAGGGGACTGTACGTGCAGAGAATGGGAGAAGCAAAGGCAGAGGGTGCGTTCTCACAGTGGTGGGCAGATGAGAGCAGCGGGAACCTGGAGGGAAGCCAAGGAAACCAGGGAACCACTCGGGCCGAGAATCAAGTTGAAGCCACTTGGTAGAGGCTGAGAGACCTTGTCAAGCATCCCTAGCAATGACGGCTGTTGAAGGACTTTCAGGAAGACTTTTCTGACCAGAGCTGTGATGTGGGAGGATCTCCCCCCTGATAATGAGCACACAAAATGTGAGTGTTGAAAACTGGAGGGCAGAAATGCAGCAGGTGGTGATATCATTTCCGCCATGGATATGTATGGAGTGATCAGTGACAGTTGAAAGAGAAAGGAGCTGTGATGGAAGTGGCATAACTGGGTGCTGATTGAATGTGAGACAGAGCAGGAAAGGGAGCGTCTGGGATGACTGAGGATTCACTGTTGGGTGGCTGGGAAGATGGGATCACCGTGGGCTGAGACAGAAAACACAGGGGACCCGTAATGTAGGAAGACCCACAGCCCATCCCCCACCCACCTGGCAATGCTGACTTTTTTTGCCCAGACCTTGAAGGCAGCCAACCAGTTTGCTAATGGTCAATAAATCCAATTTCCCTCCAAATTATTAGGGCTTGATTAAGAGTTTGCCACACTTTGCTTGAGAAACAATGTAGAATGCCTCCATAAAATATGTATCCTCTAATAACAAAATTATGAAAACCTGTTCTGTGCTCTTCATACATGTGCGATACTAGCTATGAATCAGTGTTCAAAAACAAGTCTTAATAAATTGTTTCAGATGTGACAAGGAAGGATATTTCTGGAGTGTCAATTAGACACAATTATAGTCTGAGTTGAATAATTACCCTTTCTTGTACATATTTTGATGATACGTTTTTTCAAAACAATCTAATTCACAGAGAAAAAGATGATAGCTCACATGCCATTAACTCCTTTAAAGAGAACACAATTCATAAACGAAATGCCTAATTTAAAAGCAATTTAGAAAAACATTCCCAAGGATAAGCATACAAAATATAGCCTAACTTTCAACAAACCAGGGGTAAGGACAGCAGGAGGTGAAGGAGAACGAGTAATGAGGAAAAAGAGAAACAGACAAGGAAAGCAGGAGATGAGATAAATGAAATTTAAGGAAGAAAATGAGAAGAAAAAGAGGGGGTGAAGATGGACACTATGAATGATAAAATTTTACTAAGAGATCATCTCTGTCTCTCATCTCTGTTTCTCTGAAATGCCTTTAATTCTCATTCTTTTCTTTCCATTCCCACATCAATTTCTCATCACTTTACCCCACAAATTAAACCTTTGTGGCTTTCTTTTTATCCTTTTTAACCTGTACTTTGCCCTGTCTGGGTACTATGATCATATTAATCATCCCTAAACATCTCTTTTCTCAGTTCCATATTCCCAAATCTAGTCTGCCTTCCTCACCAGGCTAACCAGAGATAGGCTATTATAAGCCTGCAAAAACCTGACCCCTTACCCTCCACCCATGAGTAATAGGTGAAGACCATGCATGTAGTCAGATAGGTCTGATTCATACTCTTGTGCATCCATTTGCTAGTACCATCTTGGGTATCTCCATTAATTCATGTATAAGGCAAGGATATTCACAAGTCTAAGTGTATACTAGCAATTATTGGATTTGCCAAAAAGTTTGTTTGAGTTTTTACATAAACTCTTACGAAAAACCTGAACGAACATTTTGGCAAACCCTGTACACACAGTATCTTCCACGTCATCCGCTAATAGTTCACCCTACCCTGAACCATCTAGATGTTTGCCAACTGGGCACCAAAGCCCTAGCTCACTCCCACCTGCAGACAGGTGCAAATACTTCCTCCCTACCTCTGATGAATATCAGGTAACATCTATCCAACTCTGCACACACTTATGCAGAACAACAAAATGTAAGAGCCTGGATCTGGAGTCAGATGGATTTGTCAGATGGATTTGGCATGGCCAAAAAACACAAAAGCACCAGAGATCGGTAGTTAATTTCTGAGGCCCAGAGCAAATGAAAATGCAGAGCCTTTGTTCAACACTTATTAAGAATTTTAAGATGGTGACAAAGGGACATTAAGCACACACATTTGTTAGTCTCTCAGTTGTGTCCATCTCTTTGCGACCCCATGGACTATTCCTCTGTCCATGGAATTCTCCAGGAAAGAATACTGGAGTGGGCTGCCATTTCCTTCTCCACGGAATCATCCCAACCCAGGAATCCAACCTGGGTCTCTTGCATTGCGGGCAGATTCTTTACTGACTGAGCCACCATGAGGTACTTCTAAATACTGGACAACTTCATACCCATGAAACCAGCTCTAAAAAGCTCAACTCCTAACAAAGTGTTGGATAAACAGCTGGCTTTTAGCAAAAGTTTACTGATTTACTAATTTAAAACATAAAACACGTTTGTCTCCTTTTGAGGTGAGATCTTCATCACCCTCCAGGCCTTTCGGTCTGGATTCTCTAAATACTGAGCCTCTGTCTCCTTTCTTCATTTAGCCATGTGTTTATGGGATTCAAAATTATAACCAACCTAGAAGCAAAACTAAATTGTCATAATTTTTTTTCATGTCAGTGCACTGGTTTAGAAATGTTTCATTTCAGCAAATCACTATAATAAAAGACATCTTCCAGATGATGCTGAATTGACATTCTTAACTTTTCAGACTTAGGTTCACCCTATTCTAGGGCAAACAGTTCTAATAAGTTCTATTTCATTCTCTGCCAGAGAGTATTGATTTATTTCACTGAGTCACTGCCCCCACCCTGAAACCCTTTGGGTTTATGACAGTTGCAGCTGATGAGTTAAGATGTTTGTTTAAAATGTTGCCTCAGGGAATCATTTTATTAAATGCTAGAGTTCCCATTTCTACCACACATTTTCAAAGCTTTCTCATTCTTCCATGCATAAGATCCATCTATTTTCCTTCTTTTAAATCATGATTCAAAGACTAGAGATAAAAATCGAATAAATAAAGCAGATGCATACTAAGCCATTTTCTCTATTTTCCTTAGCTGTTTGCTCTTCCCAGAAGACAGAGCATTTAAAAAGTCTTTTTGGTTTTAAGTTCATTTCTGATCTTTATGTTTTCACTTACTGATAGAAGTAGATTGGCATATGTCATTGATGATAACACTTTCAGTGTTTATGGTTGATAATTCTAAGTACTCTTGCCATGGACATGTCTCATTGGCAAATCTGTACATATTTTTCATGAGGTTTGGTGTTTGCAGGAAATGCTATCCATCTTCCCGGGCACCTGTGTACCAGAGCTCATCAGATCCATCATTTAGTTCAGCCATCTGGAGATAGACTGTGATGGAGGCAGAAAGCAGACAAAAAGACATGTGTGGCTTATGAGCAGCAGCACCATTTAAGGTCCAGAGTTTAAGACTAGGTGTCAGCTAGAGTCCTCTGAACTTCAGGTTAGAAAACCCAACTCCTGTGTGCGTGTGTGTGTGTGTACTTAGTCGTGTCCGACTCTTTGCCATCCTGTGGATTGTAGCCCACCAGGCTCCTCTGTCCATGGGATTTCCCAGGCAAGAATACTGGAGGGGGTTGCCATTTCCTTCTCCAGGGTTTCTTCCTGACCCAGGGATGGAGCCGGTGTCTCTTGCGTCTCCTGCATAGGCAGACAGATTGTTTACCACTAGCGCCATCTGGGAAGCCCCAGAAAACCCAACTCAAAGAAGCTTTAATCATGAAGGAAATGTACTGCATCTCAAAACTGAGAAATCTAGGGGGATGGAAAGCTTCAAGGGAAGCTTAATTCAATGACTCAGCAATGTCATCTGGAGGCAGAGTCCTCCCTTGTCTGCTCTGCCTTCTGTCAACCACCTCACAGGCTGGCGACCCTAGATTACCAGATGGCTGCCACCATAACTGAAGCTGACTACTTCCTTGCTCATGACCAGCAGGAGAGAGTTTTATTCAATTGCTTCTAGATTCAATCAGCTTGTGTTTCCAGGGTCATTCAGCAAAGGTTCCCTCACATCTCTTTGTCTCATAATGGGTCTGTGCCTATCTCTGTGACTTGCTTTGTGGCCTAGGGCGGGAGTGTGCTGGCTGGTTCTCATCAGTCAGGACCCACCTGTGTAGCCTAAAGATTCACGACCCCAAGCCGCCCTGTCTTGTAATCCAGGGTACTGTTAGTGACAGGAAGGACGGAGCAGAGAAGAGGTGATCATGATCTCTAGTTTCTCTTTGGATATAAAGAAATGAATGAATTTAGGAGCATGGGTTAAAATTTTATTAGATCCATAATTCTCTATTTTTTCCTTCTCCATTTTTAGCAAGGCAGCTGGACATTGAGCATTAGATGTTGTAATTTTTAATTTGCTCAGGAAATAGTTTATTTTATGGATAAAGTAAGTTAAATCCAATACTAAAACCATCCATGTTTAATCTTCTTTACTGCACAGCACAAATATGGGCAATATATAGGGTTATGAAGCCAGAGTGACATAGAAAGGGACTCATTCACCTCCGTTTACTTCTCTCAGAAAAGGATTAACTCCCCAGAAAGCTTATTTCTGGAGTGAGAGTTCGTCTAAAGCATTCCTTCTCTTCCAACTAAGAAATGGACTTAAAGTGATCAAATTGTTAATGTATTCTTTTCACTATATATTAATGACTTCACTAAGGCTACTATAATACAAAATATTGTGCCAGTGTTTATGGGATGTATAAGTTTTCCTTTGTGCTAGCCTTTTTAAAAAATTTTTATTAACTTTCTTTTATTAGAATTTTCAATCATACCCAAAAATAGATAGAATGGTGTATTATGACCTCCCATTTTCTTGTTGTCCCTTTGCAAGAATTATCTATATATGGTCAATTTTATTTTTTACTCTCTACCACCCTGGTTCCTTCTCACCCCACCTCCCTGAATCCCTGCAGAATTATTTTCAAACTAATCTTATACACTATGTCACTGTGTCATGAGTTTTAAATTATTTATCTATTTATTTTTGGCTGTGCTAGGTCTTCACTGCTGTGCAGACATTTCTCTAGTTATGGAAAGTGGAGGCTACCCTCCAGTTGTGGTGCTTGGGTTTCTCATCGGGGTGGCTTCTCCTGCTGCTGAGCACAGACTCAACAGTTGTGGCACAAAGGCTTAGCTGCTCTATGGGATGTGGGATCCTCCCCAGTCAGGGATGGAACCCATGTGTCCTGAATTGACAGGTGGACTCTCTACCACTGAGCCACCAGGGAAGCCCAGTATATCTTTACATATACATGTATGTTTCTCTAGGAAATACAAACTCATTTAAAAAATATAACCAAAATACCATCCTCATAACTAAAAAAAAGAAAATTTATTTTAATGATTCCTTAATCTAATCCACAATCAGTATTCCAAGTTGGTCAGAGGTATTTTTTAAAGTAGCTTTATTCCCTGTGCTTGACTTGATAGTCTTGTTCAGAGAGATGAGAAGTACATACATGGAAGGATTAGAAAAGTTACAACCTAGTCAGGCACTCGATGGTTTGCTCCCAGCCTGACTGCTCTGCTGCTGCTGCTGAGTCACTTCAGTCATATCTTACTCTATGTGACCCTATGAACTGCAGCCTGCCAGGCTCCTCAGTCCATGGGATTCCCTAGGCAAGGGTACTAGAGTGGGTTGCCATGCCCTCCTCCAGGGGATCTTCCCAACCCAAGGATCAAACCCAGGTATCCTGCATTTCAGGTAGATTCTTTACCACTGAGCCAGCAGGGGAGCCCCCCCGACTGCTCTAAGAAGTCAGAAAAGGCCTAGCTGCTTACAGAATTGCAATTGGAAAAAATGTCAGGTCCCATTACAGTGAGAGGAGACTCTGAAAGCGTTGCAGAATCTTAATTTTCTTCAAGGCCGGGGACAGAATTTAAGACAATCAGGCTGAAAATGAGAATCAGTGTGCAGTGTGTGGAGCAGAGTGGAGAGTGATCTGATGTGTCTGATGGCATGGGGAGCCATCATGGTCCTTACATTTGCATCAGTGGGTTAGCCTTTATCTGTGAGGTGCCACATAAAGTGCAGAGAAGCAAGGAGGAAAAATTAAATGCTTTCAAGATGTTTGGTGACTGGCCATCTGGTTGGAGGTTTAGCTCCATTACTTATCAGCAATGTGACCTTAGACAAACAGCTTCACAACTCTGAAAACTCATTTTTCTTATCTGTAAAGTGGTATCACAAATTCCTGCTCTTCTATCTCATGAAGATTTTTCAAAGATCTATCAAGAAAATGTCATTAATCCTTTGTTAAGAATCCACCTGCCAAGCAGGAGATGTGGATTCAATCCCGGGATCAGAAAGATCCCCTGGAGAAGGAAATGGCAACTCACTCTAGTATTCTTGCCTGAGAAATCCCATGCAGAGAGAAGCCTGGCAGGCTACACCCCATGGAGTCTCAAAGAGTCAAACACGACTTACGGACTAAACAACAACAAATTTGCAAAGCACACAAGCTGTTTAGTATCAGGGTAGCACTTTATAGATGCAAAGTACTGCCAGATTCATCTCCTTGTTTTTTGTCTTTGTATAAAACAAAGTAGATCTCATTATCCCAATTTCCAAATGAAAAAACTCAGGCCGCAAGTTATTGGCCATTGGAACACACAAGTTGTAACTGAAAGGTATTGTAATTATTATTCCTATATTTTTTAAAAAGTCTAGAGTAAGCAAGATGCTGACTTATATCTCTGCATGGTATTTAAGACTTTCTACAGTGGAAAAGTGTAATAAGTCATAAAACACCCACATGAAAGTCCCATTTGTTTAAACTTCCTAATGTAGGAGCTATAAGTGGCTATTAGTGAAAATGAATCCCAAGTTCTCATACTGAGATCTTCTCTACTTGAGATAATATTTTGGGTAGTTTCTATAGTGACAGAAAAGATAGAAGGAATAAATAAAAGAACTTCAAGGAATTCGTAATAACTATAGTCTCTCACTTTTTTGTCTAAGGACAGACCAGAATTCTTCAACATGAGAAGTACAAATAAATGTAATGGAAATAGAATTTTTTTTAACAAATTAATTAGGGATTCCTGGGTATGGAATGAAACTTAGAATCTTTTTAAATTATACACGGTGGCATTTGGTGATGACTATTCTAAGATAAATAGGACTCACAGTTTAAATAAACTAACATCACTCTCATTCTGCTCTCCAAAATTATATCCATGAATCTCTTTTGATCTTGCTAGGTATGCTAGTGTGTTACAGAGCTAGCATTCATCACTATTCTTTACAAAACTAAATCCCAACTGTCTGATCATAACAATAGTTTCTTTTCCCCAAGTTATATATAAGATGAGAATAATGGGATCCTGATACAGGGAGATAACAGCTACTTGCTTGATCAAATCATCTTTTATTCTTATTTTTCTTCCACAGGGTATAATTGACCTCTCAAAAGTAAATTTACAAATACATATTTTATGTATATGAATATATTCATATGTATCAAAGAGCTTTCAGGAGGAAAATATTTCATATATGCCCAAGTATAAGCTTTAAAAGGTAGGGTGTGTTAAATGTCTTCTACTAATTGATTCTTGGCTATTTTGTATCCTAAGACCTACATGAGCAAAATTGATGTAAATGTGACACCTGCCTGTGGATAATGGGGTCCCTGCCTGACTCATGGCACGGGATAATGGAGGAACCCTTGGTGACAGTCTTCCCAAGCCCAACTTGGTGATTTCACACTTCATAATGCGAGAGTATTACTTTAAAATGCATTAAACTTCTAAAGATAGCAAATAGCCTTTTGGATAATGCATTTTAAATAGACTCTGAATTCAGAATTCTTTAAAATGTTCATTTTTGTGGGACATCATAATAGCTTTTATAATGTATTGCACCCTGTTGGTATGTCCTACGCCTTTTTTCCTGGGCCTCGCCTTCGGAAGAAATCAGCACTGTCGTTGCAAGTCTGTATGTGTTGCTATCTGAGGCTGGCTTCCATAATAGGTCTGTTCCTCATCCTTTTTCATTTTTAGAAGTCATCTCCCTGTCAGTGGAACTGATTGGGTATTGTTTAATAGGGAGAGGGCTTATAAATAGCCTTCCTGCCTAAAAATTGAACATAGAGATTTCAAATCAGCACCCTCCCCCATATACACAATAGCTGTTTTGTAATTTTTTTTGTTAGAGAAGATGACAGTATATTCTGACATAAATCATCACTCATATTAATACAATACATATTTTAATCTCCATGGAAGCATTAAACTTCAGTACACTTGTGTCAAAGAACACTGACATCTAAAGGACAGATAATAAATATTTGAAGCTGGAAACACTTAGTTCGAACTTTTCATTAAATATGTATTTAGTTCAAATGCATTAATATTCTGTAACCAATTTTAAAAGCTTAATTATGAATTATCTACAACGATCAAAGTTATTTTGGTAAAGTTGATCTCTCAGTTTCAAGTGCTAAATGGAATAAAATGAGCAAGAACTTAATGATTAATAAATTAAATAATCATCAATTTGAAGATTACTATCTACTGAGTAAATCTAGACTTCATCTCTTTATCAAGAGTTTTGTAGAATAGTACTCTACTTTTTCCCCATTTATGTATCAGCCAGCCAAATATAAAAGATGTCTGGTTAATAGTGTTATGGAAGTTTGAACTCTTCAAATTTGGCTATTTAATTTCTGACAATTTATGGCCCAAAATACTTTAAAATAAAGAATGAGAATATTTGGAAAGTTTCCCTGCTTGTTTTTAGGAGAAAGCTGTGCTTATATAGTCATAACAGTGTAGGGGGTGAAAAGAGGGAAGAAACATTACTGATAAATTGGGGACTTCCTCTTAATTACTTTTTCAATTATCCTTTCCTTTCCTCCATAGAAGTTCTGATTTTACTTTAGCTGAAAGACTGGCTAACAATGGGAAAGAAGAGTCTTCAAAAGCTCATTTTTCCACTCTACCTTAATATGTTTCAATGGTGATTTATTAAAGATTAAATGGTGAGAAATTATAAATACTCCAATTCATAGGAATTAAACATAAGTGCTTTTAAACATTGTCTTTATCTTTTAAGCTATAATATAGTGGGAAGAATGACAAATAATGTGGGATAGAGAAGAATTGAGAATAAAAGGATGTATGGCAGAAGGGTAGGAATGTTCTGGCCTGACAAATATTGGGGAAAGGGAAGGGTGTTTCAGGCAGCAGGAAGAGCATATCCAAAGGCACAGAGGTATGAGGAGACTGGGATGGTTTTAAAAACCGCAGGTAACTCAAGCTTGCCAAAAGTGAAATTGCAGCTGTGAGGAAGACAGGACAGTGGTGGCAGAAGCACCTGGGTCGAAGGGCTTTGTAAACTGCAGAGCTCTGTATCCTGTGTCTCATCGACAGTAGAGAGCCATTCAAGAGTTTGAGGATGGGGGTGTCTTAAATTAATGCCATTGCTGATCAAGTCTTGAGCACTTATTATTTTACTCTCAGTTATTCTCTACTCCACAATAGTTTTGCTTCTTCTCACTATACTACAGCTTTAAAAAAAATTTTGCCTTTATGTTAAATGTACATAAGCTATTGTCAAACCTTAAGAGCAACTTGTGAGGTAGGTGTTATTATCTCTGTTTTTCTTAAGATAGAGTCATTAAGAAATTTGACCAAGACAGCTCAGCTTGTAAGGGGCAGGGCCAACACTGGCTCCTGGCTGTCCCTGGCTCCATACCCTGCACTCTTTTCCAGTACACGACAATGGCACTTTGGCATTCCATGAATGCTTACTGTGCCTTCTCTGTGACAGCTGCTGGGTGAGGGCACATCTTTTGGCCTCTTAGAGGTTCCATTTCCCTGTCTCTGGGTCAGCATGCCCTGGGACAGGTGTGCTGGTCTTGAGCACAGGAGAACACAGCAGGGGGAGTCTGTCTGGGCTGGGGGTAGAGTGGAGCCCAGAGTTGAAACAAACTATATTCCCCAAATAGCTTATTTTTAATACTACCAAGTAGTGGTAAGTTCTAGCATGTTCTGGACCTAATTGATAAGTAAATCTTTGGGGACTAGAGCAACATTTTGACTCTCAGGGACCCTGGGCACTTTTGTCTTTGTGGTCCCTTTCTTCCATTAAAAGAATATATGCATATAATATATATATATATATACACACACACACAAACACATTTATACACACATGTATATAATTATATTTTACAACTGCATTGGAGTAAAAATGCACATAATCTGTATGTGCGTTAGTCACTCAGTCATGTCCGACTCTTTGCAGCCCCGTGGACTGTAGCCCAACAGGCTTCTCCATGTAATTCTTCAGGCAAGAATACTGGAGAGGGTACCCATTCCCTTCTCCATGGGATGTTCCTGACCCAGGAATGGAACCCGGGTCCCCTGCATGGCAGGCAGATTCTTTACCATCCGAGTCACAAGGGAAGCATATAATCTAGGTGAGATTCATTATTTTTTTTTTTAGATTCATTATTAAGATGTTTATTTTTTCCTTTGGATTTTAAAAGGAATTAAAAATGTTGAATTTCTGCGGGTTCCTAATAGTAGGGTGGGACCTGGGTGCCATGGGTAAGTTGACCCTCCTGAAGACTGGAGTGTTAGCTACATCTCTACATGGTAATAGAATGCAAACTTAGTATCACCAAGTGTCCAAAGTTAGTGTCACCAAAGATAGAACCTGGATCAGAGTAACTTCCATCCATGGGACCAGTTCCATAAGAGGCTCAGACAGGTGACAGCCACCTCCCAGCAGCTTGCCCAGTCAGGATTCATGGAGAGAACAATCTCCCAGAATGTTTAAGGAAGAGGAGCCCAATGGACAAAGGCAGCCTGTTCTCTTAAAAGAAAAAAAGTCTTACTTCATTGAATCATACTACGCAGTGATTTGGGGGTTACTGCCAGATAGATACAAAAAGGGAACTCTGCTCAATGTTATGTGGCAGCCTGGATGAGGGGCAAGTTTGAAAGAGAATGGATACATGTATACATATGAGTGAGTCCCTCCAGTGTTCACCTGAAATTATCACATCATTAATCAGCTATACTCCAGTACAGAATAAAAAGTTAAAAGAAGAGCCTTCCGTAAGAACAATTACTGAGAATATCATACTAACAAGTTTCAAAAAAAGTGAACAAATACCACTTTAGAAAAATGATTCACATGTACAACATCCCAAGTTCTATGTTAGGCCTTTAGGAAAGGGAAAGTGTTAGTTGTGTCTGACTCTTTGCAACCCCATTGACCGTGGCGTGCCAGGCTCCTCATTCCATGAAGTTCTCCAGGCAAGAATAGTGGAGTGGGTAGCCATTCCTTTCTGCAGCTGATCTTCTCCACCCAGGGAGCAAACCCAGGTCTCCTGTGCTGCAGGCAGATTTCTTTATCAGCTGAGCCACCGTTGGCCCTTAGGATGTGGTAGCAAATCTAATAGACAGTGATGCTGCCCTCCCCTTGTCCCCAGGGCTTTCACTGTACCTGGAAAGCCAGACTTCAGTGAAATCATTACACAATTAAATCATAGTTATGCTTTCATGAAAACTCAACCAAGTTTCCACGCATGCTCAGTTGCTTCATTCGTGCCCGACTCTGCGACCCTATGGACTGTAGCCCACCAGGCTCCTCTGTCTATGGGATTCTCCAGGCAAGAATACTGGAGTTGGTTGCCATGCCCTCCTCCAGGGGATCTTCCCAACCCAGGGATCGAACCCATAGCATCTCCTGTGTCTTCTGCATTGCAGATTCTTTACCACTGAGCCACCTAGGAAGCCCTCAACCAAATTTAGCTTTTTACAAACATATTCACCTCAGGATGGGAAGCAACTTTTGTAATCTGACTTTTAAAAGAAAAGCAATAACTTACAATAAATAACTGTCTCTCTTGGTGCCGTGGCAGTCATTTTCCATATCTCGTTTGTCATGTAACGAAATTTCTAAGAATGAAATACCTCAGCCTCCGAAAATGAGGCCAGAACCAGATTACAGGGCAATCTGGGCAGAAAGAGGCAGGCAAAGAGCTGGAAATACTTTGAAATACTCTGCACCTCCAAAATGCTGTCACTGAAATTTCAATCACTGATGAAATGCTAGATGTGCTACTTAGAAAACCTGAAAGCTACACACAAAATGGAGAAAGATAATACTGAAATTTTGGAACAGCAGAACTGGATGGGTAGGGTTGGGGCGGGCATGGGGGGTTGCTCTTAGATATCAAAATGAGAGTCACTGTGAAAATACAAAACAAAAACAACAAAAAATGATAGTTATTGTGAATCTGATGACTACTTGACATGAGGGCAAGAAAATATATGGAACCCCATGTAGGCAGATGCAAACAGGATAGAGATAGGACTGTCTCTTCTGAAACCAGTTGGAAAGGAAAATTTGAAAGACTTTACATGAAGGAAAGACTTGCCCATTGTGAGCCAGCTATTGGGAGAGGTGATCAGTTGGACAGAAAGTCCTTCTCTTTGAATCCTATTCACACTCTCTGGAGACCCAGAGGGCGCTTCCGACAGGTCACGTGGGTGGAAAAGACTGCTGTGCTGAGCCCACTTTAATGTTGCTGGAGACTCCTATTTGAGCATCTTCCTGCATTCGCAGTTCCAGAGAAAATGAAAAACTGCACTTTTGCTTCAGAGTGATGGGAATTGAATGAGAACTGAAGACTTGACATTGGGCAGGCGAGACCTCTGGGGATAAACTGGCATAGTCGCAGCTTCAAGTTATTTTGTGGCCCAGAGTTGATGAAAAAGAGCTTTCCTTTGGCACTCCTACTGTGGGAGGCAGGACAAAAGCATGCTAATTTCTTCAAACCCAGGTTCCTGCCCCCAGGAAATAATGAGTGCTCTGAAATAAAACACAGTCACATGATTTGCAACCAGAAAGTGGTAACATACAAGCAATGGCAACGGTAGTTATTCCAATCCTAGCCTCCCTTTCCAGTGCAAGGAACAGTAGACCTGGGACTTCCCTGATGGTCCCAGTGGTTAAGACTCCACACTGCCAATACAGGGGGTGAGGGTTCAATCCCTGATCGGGCACCTAAGATCCAACATGCTACATGGCACAACCAAAAAAAAGAGAATAGTAGACTTCAAACAACCCATGTTCCTTGGATGGAAATCAAACCTTCATACTTGATGACCTTCACCATTCGTTTCATTGAAATGGCCCCATGTTAACTCGGGCTCTCGGAATTTATTCATGCCAGTAAATCAACCTCTGAAGAGTGCCAGAGGGACTGAGCTGGTAGAGCTGAGTGATGGGTCTGGAAGGTGGCTGCTGGCTGTCTGGCAGCCAGACCCAAGTGGCTGGCCATTGGGGAGAGATTCTGATTGTGACTGATACTGGGAGAGTGATTAAATCTGTGTGGAAAGTTAGCTAGAAGACAGAGAAATTGAAAAGGGAATGTAGCTAACTCCTTTAGGGCACTGACTTTTCCCCACAAGTGTTAACTCTTTGCTATCTTCAAATTCTGACTGGATTTTCATGTTTTCAGAGGTATATACTGACTTAAGGGCTTCCCAGGTGGCGCTAGTGGTAAAGAACCTGACTGCCAATGCAAGAGACCTAAGAGATGCGGATTTGATCCCTGGGTAGGGAAGATCCCCTGGAGAAGAGCATGGCAACCCACTCCAGCATTCTTGCCTGGAGAATCCCATAGACAGGGGAGCCTGGCAGGCTATAGCCCATAGGGTCGCACAGAGTTGGACACGACTGAAGAGACTGAGCATGCACGCACACACACATACTAACTTGAACCTGGCAGAAGATGCCAGTTTAAGAATTACCAAAATGGGATCTTCCCTGGCAGTTGAATGGTTAGGACTCTGTGATTCCACTGCAGGGGAAATGGGTCCGATCCCTGGTTGGAGAGCTAAGATCCCATATGCTGCACAGCACCGCCAAAATAAATACATAGAAATAAAATATGTTCACGAGTTCTTTTTAAAAAAGGAAAAGAATTACCAAAATGTTTGCAAAAGTGAAAGAATGGAAGTGAGATCACAGGAGTTTTTTAACATTGAATTTGCAGAGTTACATCGTAACAACTCTCCTGTGACTGCATTTGAACCACCACATTTAATATGGGCCATTGAACAAAGACCCTAAGAGTAGAGATTTGGGAAGAATGGGACTTACCCACATAGTCTCTGGGATTGTGTCATTTTTCTCTGCTTATTGTATGTCCAGAGCTCAAAGAAACATGTACAGGATGTTCTTAAGTTGAGACTGTGTTGCGTAAGAAATTGGCTGTTTCCTGTATTATTCCCTAGGGAAAATGGGTGTGCCATTTTAATTTAGCTAAATGTGATTTTAATGTTTCTGATTCTTTCCACCTGGGCATGGTCGAGATGGAGGAGGCCAAAACATCCACCTTCCCAACATCCCTGGTCCTATAGAAAGGCCACTGGCCTCCATCAGGACCTGATGTACTGGTTCCATTATCCATTGTCTAGATAAATAAGTAAGACTGGTTTTTCTCAGCACTCCAGCAGATCGACCCCTATACATCCATTGAAGACACAGCAAAGATAGCATAGATTTGAGATCTACCTTTTATTTTATGCTTTTGTCATCTTTTCACCTTTGTTTTGTGAATATTCTCACATGAAACAGGAGACTCTGTGGGAATTAGGAAAGCTGTTACACTTTTACTATGAGAACACCTGGAGAGAGTAGGGTGCATAGGAGAAGCAGCTTATTAAGTGCTTCAGTACAAGTAAGAAAACTAATTTGTCACACTGCATGACATTCAAAAGAACAAATGCTTCCTAGATTAAAATGCTAAGGAAGCTAACCCAGGGGAAAATGGAAAATTCCAAGGTATATTCATGATAGGGGATGCCTGAGTTAAAGAAAGGGATTTTGCTAGGGGGTAAAACCAAGAGACTCTGTGCATTTGAGTTGTTACCAGCCTGAATTCCTGGAAGCCCTAGTTTATCATTTCGGATTTCCTAACATCTTTCATAGCATGTAGCATGGAGTAGGTGCTCAAAACGTGTTTGCTGAGCTACAGATTAGCATGAAAAGTACATCCACGTGCTTTGATGATCATCCATGTGCTTCTTGATCTTAAAATGACAGAGGTCTGAGGGGAAGAAACCCCTACATCAGCCCAAACAGCAAAAACCATGAGACTGCCAAGTCCTATGGCAGAAACTCCCTATGGGTATTTATCCACCACATGAGAGCAAAGTCCATAAGTGATTTTGTCAGTGGTAAAAATGTGACTTCAATGGACACTCTTGGTTTGTTTTGCAATCTAGGAGGCTGGGTCAATTAGGTGAATGGTTTGGAAAGACTGAGCCATTGCTTCTACACCCCCCCCAAACTGCACACACATGCTCATCTCAGCTTCAAGCTGCCCTGGAGCACAAAGGGTAATGATAATAAAGATTTTTGTTAGACTTGAGTTTTATGGGATCTTTATAATCAAATTTATGTGATGAAGCTAGCCACCAGAAGACAAATGGAAGAAGTGAGCTGTTACTGAAATCTTTTTCCCAAATAAAGATGGCTATCTCAGAGAGTCCATTTGTTGCATTGAGAGATGAGTAGGGAGATTACCTCCATAGCACATATTAATTCATCTCACCAATGATCATATTCTCTGTGTTACCCAATTCCTTTATCTTTAAAATCTTTTTAAGAATATGCCATTTTCATGCAACGTTATCGTTGCGAAATACTTTCAGATACTCAGAGGCACAGATCAGGAAATTGGCCCACATGCCAAATCCTGCCCACTGCTTGTTTTTTTTAAATAAAGTTTTATTGAAACACAGCCATGCTTATTCATTTGCATGTTGTCTATGGCTGCCTTCACACTTCAACAGCAGAGTTTAGTCATTGCAATAAAGACCATGTGGCCCACAAAACTGAGAAAAATTACTCTCTGAATCTTTACAGTAAAAGTTCGGCAAGCCCAGCTCTAACTAGAGTCTCCAATTTAGGGACTGAACAAACGAGGTCATTTGTTCACTTTTTACATAAATGACCAAATTACATGCATTTCCAGGCCTCTTAACAGTGTAAAATAAATCCATGGATATGACTGTGTGTATACACACACACACACACACACACATATACATATACACATACAGAGATCTTAATGAGGGCACAACTCATGACATATCCAAGCAAAAAGGATTGGGTTGGATCAAGTTTGGATAGCCATCACCAGTGACTTTTCCTGGGCAGGGATCTGATAGCAGCTGTCAGCTTGAATGTATCTATAAGGAGCACCCATGAGTGCTGAGCAGTCGTTAGGAAGAAGAGTAAGGCATGATTAACCAACAATGAGCCATGTTGATCAAAAAAACAAATTCTGGGATATTATCAACTTTTGAAATAGCTGACTCAATTTTGGCTGGTTCAATTTTGGTAATCTGCAGTTGGAAGGTCACTCTATTTGGTGTGTCCACATATTTAAAGGATGAGACTCAAGTGAAGCTCATGGAATACAGAGTAACCAAGTTTGAGTGGGGACCTGAAGCCATGTTATAAGAAGATGGCACAAAAAAATTGACCCAGAAAAGAGAAGATTCAGGAGTGTACAAAAGCTGTGTTCAAAATGTCTAAGGAATTCTATGTTAAGTGCAGCTCTTTGGTAGAATTCAGACCAAGGAGAAGAACGTTTTGTGGTTAGAGTGCATAGAGATGGACGTGGTGGTCTAAGAAGTAACTGAGGATCTTGTGCAGGTAATTCAAGTACAATATGAGTGTAGTGGTTAGGTTAATGACTTCAAAGATTCCTTCAAACTCTAAAATGTTTCAGTTTATGATAAAACTAATCCCAAGAGGACTCTTCACAAGGGTGTTTTGAGCTGCTTCATCCCAAGCCCTTGTGGTGTAAAGGAGAGGTAGTAATTCTCCAGTTTTAGAAATATCAATATTTGAGGTTTCAGTGAGTACCCAAGTTCACATGTGTTAGCCCCAACCATTTCAAGCTGGGGCTCTGAAAATATCATCAGATTTCATCTGTTCTACTCTATCTGAACTAAGATAAAACATCTCATTTGATCCTGATGATCAAATATCCTACTTCTAATGTTCGGTGTCCTGATTCTTATATGCCAAGTTGGTGGCAAGTGGAAGAAACCACAGTTAACTCATGTACACTGCGCTTTTCCATTCTTCTGTCTATAATAAGCACTTAGTGATTTTTCATTTATTGCATCAATGTTATGAAGATTGGTGGGAATATAATTGCAGAGTGCTCAGGAATGCTTTAAAGGGAAAAACCTTAATCTCTTATTATCCTGTTGATTATCAACTACTGCAGTAGTCTACTTGATTGATATCATCTTACTGCTTTTCATTTATGGTAATAGAAAAGGTTACTGGTTTCACATGATTTTAGTTCTCTGGAAATAAATGACACAAAATGAATAAGTCATGCACTACTGTAGGTTTGCAGACGGGGCACAATATTACTAAATTATGTGCTATGTAAAAGAGGAAGCTGGAAAGAAATCAATCTTTAACTAAGCTTGAGTGATCCATATGATATGAGTCTAATGTATGGTTTGGGGGGTGTGGGGGGTGGGAAACCTCTGTGCAAGAGTTCTAATAACCTAGTTAGATTGGTAATTAGGACACAGGGACAACCAAAAGGGGAAAAAATAAGAGTGTTGAACAGCAGCCAAGTGAATTTTAGAATAATGAAGAAATATCAAATAGGGTAAATCAATGGAGTTAAAGGACACAAAGGGGAAATGAAAAACATTCAAAGATAAATTAATGTAGACCCAAGGGTTGTGCAAGCAATTTACTATAAATATACTGGAAAAAAGAGACAGATGTAGGTGAACAAGGAAGTACAAAATTGGTAAAGCCTTGTTAGAAGTAGAAATGCATAGAGCACATAGTGTGGCAAAGCAGAAGTTTGGTGAAGAAGAAAGAAAAGCCTTTAAGAAAAAATAAAGACATTCTTTTGCAGATGACATGCTGTTGAGCAAAAGCTCTTGCTCTCAAATCATGTATTATAATATCTTTATAAATTGGATGTGAAGTAAATTTGGCCAGCCTCATTTTTAGTTAATAAAGACGAAGTTTCACGTACAGCACAGTGACTATAGTTATTAATACTTTATTGCATATTTGAAAGTTGCTAAGAAGTAAATCTTAAAAGTTCTCATCATAAGAAAAAGAAATGTATAACTATATGTTATACAGCAATCATTTGTAATATATATACAAATATAAAGTCATTGTTAACACCTGAAACTAATATCATGTTTTATGTCAATTACACCTCAATTAAAACAAAATCCCAAGGTTTCAATTTCTCTTGTAGTCACAGAAGAAGACAAGTTTCTTCCTTTAAACTGCAACTGTATATGGAGAGTTTTAGCTAATCTACCCCTTTAAGAGAAAGCAAATTCATGAATCCATTCTTTATTTGTAATAGATCTATTAAAAAGGTAAAATGTGTACAGCTCGATTAGCTTTTATGCATGAAAAAAAACCTTCCTGTATGTATCAGATCAGATCAGTCGCTCAGTCGTGTCCAACTCTTTGCGACCCCATGAATCGCAGCATGCCAGGCTTCCCTGTCCATTACCAACTCTGGGAGTTCACTGAGACTCACGTCCATCGAGTCAGTGATGCCATCCAGCCATCTCATCCTCTGTCGTCCCCTTCTCCTCCTGCCCCCAATCCCTCCCAGCATCAAAGTCTTTTCCAATGAGTCAACTCTTCGCATGAGGTGGCCAAAGTACTGGAGTTTCAGCTTTAGCATCATTCCTTCCAAAGAAATCCCAGGGCTGATCTCCTTCAGAATGGACTGGTTGGATCTCCTTGCAGTCCAAGGGACTCTCAAGAGTCTTCTCCAACACCACAGTTCAAAAGCATCAATTCTTTGGCTCTAAGATCAAGATACAGAACATTTTCAGGGCTCCTGAAAGCTCCCCGTAGCTTCCCTCTGTGTGTATTCCGCAAATATTACTTATTAGTTGAACTTCTAAAACCATCAGTTAGTCTTGCTTATTCTGGAACTTTACATAAATGCAATTCTATAGCAATGTGTTTAGCTTCTTCCATTCAACATAGTATCTGTAAGATTCATCCCATGTTCTTGTCTGTACCTGTGGTCTATTTCCAATTATTGTTGATAGCGAGGGTTGGCAAGCTTTTTCTACAGGGGGCAGGTAGTTTTAAAAAAATGTTTTGTGGGCACTGTGGTCTCTGTCTTAACTACTCAACTGTACCTTTTAGCACAAAAGCAGCCATAGACTATATGTAAATGAGTGTAACTGGGTTCCAACAAAGGTTGTTTACTAGGATTTGGTCCATGGGCCATATTTGCTGATTCCTGCTCCTTAATGCTCTGTTTTATAAATATCCCACTATTTCTGTATCTTTTTTCCTCTTAATAAACATTTGGATTATTTCCTGTCTTTTGGTAAAATATGTACTCATTTCTCTTGGATATCTTAGAGTGGAATCACTGGATCATACAGTTCATGTGATAATTAGCTTTAAAAAAAAAAAAATACTGCCCAACAGTTCCCCAAAGAGGCTGTAACAATTTCCGCTCTCTCCTGTGATGTACGAGAATGCTAGGTGATCCACTTGCTTGCCAGTGCTTGGTATTGTCCGTCTTCATCACCCTGTTTATCATCTGGTGAACTCGCTTTCTGGTTTCAATGTGCATTTGTTTGATGAGCTATAACACTGAGCACCCTCTTTTACGTTTGTCGCCCATTTGGATACTCCCTTTTGTGACTTGCCTGCTCAGTTCTCATGCCTATTTTTTCAGATGGGCTATGCCTTTTATTGTTGGTTTGCAGGAGTTCTTTATATATCCTGAATATAAGTCCTTTACATGTATCGTAAATATCTTGTTCCAATCAATCTTGTTGCATTCTTAAAGCAGTTTTAGGCAATTGCTCTCATGATTGATTTTTTTCCTCAATAAGACCCTTTCAGTTTATCAGCTGAATCAGCTCTGAATGGTTGTTGAATCAATTCAGATATGTGAGCAGCATCTTGGGGGTTCAGGAGCCTGTGGAAGAGAAAGGTCAGTTCTGTCTTAAGGACATGGAATTAGAACCTCTTGCCTCACTTCCTCTCCTGATGTTATGGTGGTCTTCTGTGCCCCTGGAAGGGAGACAGAGCACAGACTTCAGAAATATAACTTTCAAGGAGGGAAGTAAAAGGGACTCAGAGATGTAGCAGGACCAATGTTAGGGACTATTCCGGTAGAGTAGAACCCCGCCTAACTCATCCACCATTCCTGTTCCCCTGTGTGGAACATGGTGGAAACTAATGACCTGGATATTGTAACTTACAAGCTTCCTTTAAAAAAGAAGGGCTTTCCTAAGGGCTCAGATGGTACAGAATCTACCTGCAATGTGGGAGACCCGGGTTCAGTCCCTGGGTCAAGAAGATCCCTTGGAGAAGGGAATGGCAACCCACTCCGGTATTCTTGCCTGGAGAATCCCACGGACAGAGGAGGCTGGCAGGCTACAGTCCAGGGGGTCGCAAAGAGTTAGACACGACTGAGCAACTCACACACTTTAAAAAAGAAACCAGGACACCATGAAGCTAGTTCTGTTCTGTCTGGAAGACACCATGCAGCAAGCCAAGAATCTTGTCCAGAATTCAGTATTCTGTGCTACACATTCCCTCTTTAGCTATGCATTCTCCCTCTATTAAGTTATTGCCAAACAAAGGTGATTTATTAAGATGAGAAGCAGACATTGCTAAAACAGGAAGAAAAGCAAAAAAAAAGAAATAAATGTTTCCTCAGAACCCACAAAGGAGAACAGATGTCAGCAGAAGCAGATGTATGCTTCTCCGGGGTGAAAGAAAGAATACTTAATGTAATCAGAATCCCGGTAACATAAGTAACCAAGAAAGTGGAATATCTACGACTCTGCAGAACTCCTTCATATGATGCTGTGCATCCATAAAAGTGCTCCTAAAGCACTGCAGACTACCAGTGACAGATATTTCCAAACTGGTTTTTAAAAGGGAAACACAAGAATGGACCAGGTTATTTTCATATGCAAGGTTAGAGTTGCCCTATTTTTAGAATTAGAAACCCATACAGGTTTGCCTTTAGGAAGAAGTTATCAATTCAGTATCCTATTCAGCTCAATCAGCTAAACGGCTAATGTCTGGTCATGACCCTCGTGTGACATGATGAATGATTCATTCCTTCCCAAATTTCAATATGTGAGGGAACACAGTGTAAATTGTTTAGGTCAACATCTTCAGAAAAGTGACTGAAATGACCCAAATTGCTTCTTTCTAAACTGTAAAATAGGATTGACGAAAGAAAAAGGTAAAACTTCCCTGTATCATGGGCTTCCCTGGTGGCTCAGCAGGTAAAGAATCTGCCTTCAATGCAAGAGACCTGGGTTCGATTCCTGTTTTGGGAAGATCACCTGGAGAAGGGAAAGGGTACCCACTCCAGTATTCTGGCCTGGAGATTTCTATGAACTGTATGGTCCATGGGGTTGTAGAGAGTCGAACATGACTGAATCACTTTCACTTTCACTTTCACTTTCTGTGTATCAACTACCAAGATACAGACACTAGGGAGAATATTTGCAGCAAATACGACTTTGAAAAGCAGGATGCATCAGTTATAGAAAGAGCTCCTCTATATTGATTTTCAAAAAATGAACACTTTAATGCCATTTTTTTTAGTGGATTTAAACCAATAATTGTCAAAGAAAGAATGGAAGTTAATTAGCAAACACTAAAAGTGTTAAACCTACCCAGTGTAGGAAGAAAAGAAAGCTGAAGGGATCAATTGTTACCATTTCAATTAGCAAAGAGTCTTTAAATAAGTAATAGGCTTGGTGGCCTGATGACAAAATGACAATAAAATAGGCACAATTGCACATATTGTTTGGACCACACATGAGTATGAGACTTGTGCAAAGCAAGAAAAAATATTGATACTATGTCCATGTTTTAACACAGTAATTTCAACTCTTTAAATCTACTCTATAAAATAACCATAAATTCACAAGAATTTTAAATAAGATAATTTCTATGGCAACAATAACAATAATAAAATAAATCACATAACCAACTAGAAAGACGCCTTAATTATTATCCTCTTCCTCTGAATAAATATTTCTTCTTAACTTTAAAAATACTTTTATTTTCTGCCTGTCCAGAATTCCATATACTTCTTTTTAGGTTCACTTCTCCAGGTCTCCTTAGTTAGTTTAAAGTTCTTTCAAAGGCTTGTATCATTCTCTTTCCAAGTTTTTAGGTATTTTACCTTTTCTTCATATCTCTCATTATCATTCAACAATATGAGACATACATTATGATGAATTCATTTGATGAAAAGTGATGTAATTTTATAAATTGTGTGCATATCATGAGAAACGAGTATGCATAATGTCAAACAATGATTTCAACAAGAGCTTTCAATGTCTATGTGTACCAAAAAAGACCAAAAGGAAATACTCTAAAATATACTCAATTAGTATTTGACACATGGGACAGTGGGCTTTTTTTTTCTTTCTTCCTCTGAATACTGAAATCTGTCTACATTTCCTTTAATAGGATGCACTTTTTCCACAATGAAAATTCAGATCATTAAAGTAATTGCTCTTTTCTTCAAAAACCCACTACACCCACAATCCTCTTTTAAGATAAAAACGGGGTTTGGTTTCCTCCCCAGCATCTCTGAGCAGCAGTTCGCAGAGTCCCACTATTTATATTTACTCTCTTGTTCCAGTGCAGCCAGACTTGGCGTTTGGTGTGTGCAGCCAGGATAGGTGGGCGCAGATGGGATGATGGATCTAGATGGTTGGAAAGAATGAGTTCCCCTGCCTTGCTGAGAGGTACCCACACGCAGGGTGCCAGCTGGATTTCAGCTAAGCAATATTCAATCTGCAAAAAAACTTGGCTGAACTCAATCCCGCTTCTAGTTGCGGCTCACTTTCCCCTTTCTTCTTCTTGAAGCCGACTGCAGAAAAAATGCTTCCTTGATCTAGCCAATACTTATCTGTTTTGGTTTTTTTTTACTTTTGTTGGAGTATAGTTGCTTTACAGTGCTGTGTTGGTTTCTATTGTACAGCAAAGTGAAATCAGCTATATGTACACATATATCCCCTCTTGTTTGCATTTCCTTCCCATTTAGGTCACCACAGAACACTGAGTAGAGTTCTATACAGTAGGTTCTCATTAGTTATCTTTATATATAGTTATTTTATTTATAGTTTCAATAGTGTATATATGTCAGTTCCAACCTCCCAATTCATCCCACCAACCCCTCCATTTCCCAGACTCTAGCTCTGACCACCTTGTTCTGATGGCAGCTTTTCCTTGGCAGTGACCCAGGCTCTCCACTGTCCTGCCTGTCTTTGTTCTTGAGCTCAGAGAAGTTGGTTCTAAAGCCAGCCTGGCTTCTATCATTTACATTTTCCAAACCATCTCCCACGCAGTGGAAATGTTCCTCATAACTCTCCTCCCTTTTCCCACCATCATGGTCTTCTTGGGTATTCTACTGGCATTTATTTTGAGAGAGTGAAGCTGGATGGGAAAGGAAAAATCCAAAGGACCTCAGGCTGAGTCATGGTCACACATGTCCTGAGTAGGAGGAGTGAAAACTCCCTCACTGTCCTGACTCACAGGTCTTCCTGACCACCTGCTCCGTGCTCCTGCAGTGATTCTCCAGCACTGTTTGTATATGTGGAGAGTTGTTCTCCCCACCCCGCCCCCAGTTCATGTTTTTCCCTGGAAGGTGCTGATCTCTGATAGACTTCCAAAAGGTTTAAAAAAAAAAAAAAACAATAGAAGTGAAATGAACTCCAATTACAACCCATTTGTCAAAATGAAAAAGAAAACTAATTTAATTTCTGTCCCCAAGCTTTCTGACAGACTTCCTCTAAAAATTACTAGTTCTGTAGATAGCTGAGAAAGCACAACAGGAGAAAAATTTTGCTTTTGACTACAATTTTTTTTCTTGGAGAGGAATAGCACTAGGAAATTCTCTTTTTTCTCTATCTTTTTTGAAAACCTCCTAACAAGGCCACTATTTGGGGGGTAAAACATCTGCCCCCCCAAAAGTTACAAGGAGCTTTAATCAATATCTTGTAATAAGGTCTAATGGAAAAGAATCAGAAAAAGAATGTGTGTTTGTGTGTGTATATCTGAGAAAGTGAAAGAGTTAGTCATGTCCGACTCTTTGTGGCCCCATAGACTGTAGCCCACCAAGCTCCTTTGTCCATGGAATTCTCCAGGCAAGAATACTGGAGTGGGTTGCCATTCCCTTCTCCAGGGAATCTTCCTGACACAGGGATCAAACCTGGGTCTCCTGCATTGCAGGCAGATTCTTTACTGTCTGAACCACCAGGGATATCTGAATCACTTTGCTGTATACCTGAAACATCATAAATCAACTATACTTCAATTTTTGAAGAAAACACTTAAAATAAAAAGAAGACATGACCAGAAAATACAATCATTTCACTCAATAGACACAAGAACCTATCATGCTGCTATTAGGATTTCCATTCACCTCCAATCTCCCACATCCCCACCCCACCAAAAAAAAAAAAAAATACTACCCGATCCCAAGGTGCTCAGCATCCCAACAGGGAAGGCTGGGATGTAAACCGAGTGCCATGATGAGGTGTCACAAGAACCACTGTTGTGCAGGATTTAGTAAGGCCACATGGGGAGAAGGATGTGGAGGCTGGAGGCCACTGGAGGCTGATTAGAGGGTGGGATTCTGACAGGAGGCAGGTAAGGGAGCACGCATGGTGTGAGGTGGGTGATAAAGCTCAGAGGTATTGCTGGGAGATTTGGGAGGATGGGGGTTATACCCAGACCAATCCCATAACTGGCATTGTAAATAGTCGTTGGTTCCTCGGTTCCTCTGGTGCTAATTATGTGTGAGCACTAATTCCTTAAGACCTATGCTCTTTGGTTTGAGGTTTCACCGCCTGTTGGAAGCCTGCTCTTCTGCACTGCTAAAGAGGCTGTTTAGTGGTGTCCATTTGTATTATTTTTGATACCCTCCTTCACATAACGGCAACGCGATCCTCCGAATGCAGTCTTTGAAGCCTCAATAAATGTAGTGTGTCCTTAAGTAGATAATGAAAATAGCAAGAAAAATCAATGAATTAAACCACTGTTTGGAGGCATCCTCACTGTATTAAAATGTGAGATGTCTAGAGTGAGCCGAGAGCAGAGGGAGTGACTTCACAAAAGAGATAATACGATAAGTGGCCTCCTTCTCCCTTAGCAATCAATGTTTACTTGTCCTTCGCAATTTGCTTAATTTTCTAGTGGGCATACGTTTCTTTTTCAAAATGGAATAATCTACTGGAAGTGAAGTTGGTCAATAGGCAATTCTGAGTTCTTTTTAAAAACATCTAGAAATTAGTGGGGACAAGTCCATAAGGTAGGATAAATGTCCTTACTCTACGATATCTATCTTCTTAATTCAGAGTGAAGGTTTTCCATGTGTGTGTGTGAGAGAGAGAGAGATTCAGTGCTTTCACAGATTAGCACCATGGTTTTCACCTCTGGAACATCAGAATCCACCAGAAAGCTTGTGGAAACACTGATGGCCAAGCCTATCCCCAGAGTTTCTCCTTTAGTAGGTCTGAGACAGGACCTGAGATCTGACATTCATAGTAGTTCTCAGACGATGTATGGGGTTGGCTAGAAGTTCATCCCGATTTTCCAGTAAGATATTATGGAAAAAACCTGAATGAACTTTTTGGCGAACCCAACAGATACGGCTGATCTGGAAACCACACTTTGAGATCCACTGTATTACAGATCCCTTGGACTCATTTGTCAAATGTCCTCTTACACCAGGGACCCACAACACTCTTCCCAACATGCAGGAGAGGAGCCCTAAAACCCTGATTATTATGCTCACCATTGGGGTGGGGGGCTTATTGAAGGTAATACTTGTTACTATATGAAGAATTTATTTTTCATAAAGAATCAAAAATTTAGAGCTAAAGGACTTGAGGCATTATGTAACTTAACCTCTTGTCCAAAGATGAAGACAGGGGGGTAAGTGATGTGGTTAAGGTTTCATTGATACTTACTGGTGACTCCAGGATCAAATATATCTGCTTCTGAACTTCCAGTCTTTGCACTGTGCCACCTGGCTTTTGTAACTTTACTTCAGTTACAATTTAGGAGACCTCATAAAAGTGATGTGACTGTTAGAGTGCATCTGCTCTTTTTTTTGAAGTGGTTGGGTACGTAAACTAGCTGCCACTAGCTCTCACTGAGCACCTGCTAAGTTTCTGGCACCAGATTTTACATGCATTGTTCCATTGACTCTATACAGCAGCTCCAAGGAATAAGTAAGATTATCCTCGCTTTCCTGGTATGGAAACTGAGGCTCAGAGAGGTTGCATGGCTTACTCCCCCCACCCCTGCCCCATCATGCTCTGTAAAAGTGACCTCAGGACAAATGCAAGCTACGAGATCACCGAGCCAGGCAGTGGAGACCCAATAGTTAGTGCCTCCGCCCCCAAAGGGAACTGGCAAGGTATGTGCTTGGGTGGTGTGGGGACAAGGAAGGGGGTGAGGCCCAGAGAAACCTGACAGGCTCCCATCGTGGAAACTGGGATATGGCAGGGGGACTTGATGTCCAGAAAAAGGCAGAAGCTCATGATACTGCAGTTGTTTTACACAGGCACAGGCTGATTTGCAGAAAGGCTTGGTGAGCTGAGTTTGGTCCGAGAGCTGGCCTGTTGTCCTTGGGAGGGTCAAGGCCAGGCGGCTGCAGATGCAGAGCTTTTGCTGGGGCCGCAGACACCTACACTTGGTTCTGTGCACTTGTCTAGGTGTGCAGGTGACCAGCTTTGCCTCTGTAAACAGAAAGTCTTACGTCTCTGCTTTTTTTCTTAATATATATGTTTTATTGAAGTATAGTTGACCTACAATGCTTCAGATGCACAGCAAGGTGATTCAGTTATACATACGCACATGTATATGCTTCTGTTTTAAAACTGGAGTAGACTCTACCACCACTGTTTTCTCAGAGGGAAAGATGGCTGGAAAATGTGCTGGGTTTATCGGTTTTCCCAAGACCCTTAGACAGGAGCTAGACTTTGCTTAAATGCCTTCTTCTTTCACCCATTATAATGTTTTAATCAATAATAATGATTGCCACAATTTTAAGCAAAAATCATAAATAGAAAATATAAGATCTGCTTTTCACCTTTGTTATCTTGTTTTATCTAGACTTTTATTTTGCCAGTTCTCACTGGTCATTTTTAAATGTGCTGATTAAAAATAATTTAGAACAATAGTCTTGGAAGGTTCAGGAGTCCATCTCCTGCTACTTCATAAGAACTCCATAGAAGAAGAGAAAACAAAATACAGGAGGCAGGTTTCTCGTCTCTCTGCTTTAGGCAACATATGTACCTTCCCTGAAAGAGAGGCTTGGGGCAGAATGAACACACTAGAAACTGAGGCAGGCATGTCTCACGCAGTGAATCATCTGCATAATTGGAATTTTAACTTAGCATTTCTGTTTCCAAACTTGATGGGCCCCCCTCCTTACACATCAAATTGATCAAGGCAGGAATTACCGATTCAAATTTATGGTAGGGCTAAGAAACAGAAAACGGAATGATGAGTCAGAAGGTAGAAGGCCACATAACTCAAATTTTTTTCAGCATAGATTAAGCATTTATGAACTTCACCGGCACCTCTGCCAGAAAGGTACTCCTTTAAAAAGTAATGTTAATTATTTACACAAGTCTGCTTTTAAAATAGAGGACCTCAGTATCATCCTTACATTTTTTAGACTGATTCAAATCTAAGAATTGATTTTAATGTGGATTTATATATGCAACAAATAATTATTGGAGGTCCACTGTGGGTTCTGAAACACCCATTATTCAAGGTGCTGGGGTTACAAGAGTGAACAAAATAGGCCAAATGAAGCTATAGTCCAGTAAGGAGAGAAAGACCAAAAATAAGATTAAAAAACTTTATTGAAAAATATAGACATATATATATATGTGTGTGTGTGTGTATGCATATGTATGTATATATAAAATGCTATAATACATAATATATAATACATAATAATAAATTACATATATGTATATCTTTTGGAGAAAAAAATATAGTTAACTTATTTGTGCCTTACCTTGTAATACAGAATATAAAAGTTATCTGTGAGTTCCCAGGCCCAGCCTTGCCCAGTGTCTCTTCAATTTTACGGGCATACTACCTTTGATGAGCTAAATAACTGTTAGACTCACACTGAGCCCCCAGACTGTGTGAGTAGTGAAATGATAGGCCAGTTAACAGGGTGAGAAATAAATGCAAATTAGTTCTCCACTCACCCAGCCGCGACTGCTCACACCTTCCTGCCCTGCTCCATCCCCCTGCCAAGGTCTCAGAGAAAAGGATGACCATCCAAAGTGACTCCATGACTCAGTGACCTAGAAAGGGGAATGTGCAGCAGGCATGGCCGGACACTGAGGATGCTGGGGAGGGAAGCAGGGCAGTGATGTAATTGATGGCGACCTTGAATGCCCCAGCCCTTGCCGGTTCTGCACCTCTTCCTGGAGACTGGGGTGAATCAGAGCAGTCCAGGGTCACTGGAATCATCTGAAGCTTGACCACAGGCATGGGCCCCTCTCCTCCTGGCTGGTATCATCTGTTCTGGGCACCAGAGGAGCTTTAATATAATAAAAGACTGTCTCCGTGGAATCAATTAGCCCAGCATGCCTCAGAGAGTTCTGTGATGTGAGTGGCTGCTTCTTTCAACCAAAGTATAAAAATGATAACAATGAAGCCATTTCAGTTACAGAGAATCAAGGGCTGTGTGCTAAAGTTTCCCTTGTTCAGATGAGAAGGGATAAGAGAACGCTGGTGGGTGCTGTGGGGTCTCACCCAGACCCCTTCAGCGGCCAGTGCACCCACCCCCATCCTCCTGCTCTCTGAGAAAGCCCTGTTCACAAATGCCCCTTCTTCAGAGGAACCCTGTGGCAGCCATTCTGTCTGGGAGAGGTACTTACCCTTGTTCCACGGCCAGGGGCTAAGACAGGATCAAGTGTCTGACCCACTTTCTCATCTTGTTGTTGTTGTTCAGTCACTAAGCCCTGTCCAACTCTTCATGACCCCATGGACTGCAGCAGGCCAGGTTTCTCTGCCCTTTACCATCTCCCAGAGTTTGCTCAGACTCATGTCCATTGAGTTGGTGATGCCATCCAACCATCTTATCCTCTATCATCCCCTTCTCTTCCTGCCCTCGATCTTTCCCAGCATCGGGGTCTCTTCCAATGAGTCTGCTCTTTGCATCAGGTGGCCAAAGTATTGGGGCTTCAGCATCTCTCATCTTAATTTGGACCAAATCTGAGCTCCAGAGCTCCCCATCAGATGAAGCTCAAACTAGTCTTCAGCTGAGGCTAAAATCACTGAAATATGTCTGGGAGCGGGGGGTGGGGCAGGGGGCTTCAAGGATCTCTCATTCTTTATGCCTCAGCACAAAAAAAATTCAACAAGAGGCACAGTGGTAGATAAGAACTGATTTATTAGAATAAGATGCTTGTGAGGCTTACAAGTGGGTGGGCGAGAGGGTGCCATGCCCTGAAAACTTAATGGACTATAGTTTTATAACCAAAGGAGAATGGGGAGGGGGATAAGCCGATCTTCTTCATCATTCTTGAGTAGACGCCATGCTTCCACCATCCATTTCTCCTCCATGTGGGGTGGAGTTTTCTTATTCCTACATGGTCAGGCTGGAACTGTCATGAAAAGAAAGTGAACTTGTTAGTTGCTCAGTTGTGTCCAGCTTTTTGCGACCCCATGGACCTTAGCCCTCCAGGCTTCTTTTTTCATGGAATTCTCCAGGCAAGAATACTGGAGTGGGTTGCTACTGGCTTCTCCAAGGGATCTTCCCAACCCAAGGATCGAACCCATGTCTCCTGCATCGCAGGCAGATTCTTTACCAGAGCCATCAGAGTTTTCTTAATCCTACATGGTCAAACCAGAACTATCATGGTACAGTGGAAGACACAGGATACAAAAAGGCAGTAACTTATACTAAAAATGATGTCATCTCAGGTTTCAGTATAATGCCACCTTTCCCTTATATTCTGTTTTTAAAGTGCCCAGAGAAGCGTGTCCTAGGAATCATTAACTCACTGAGCTTGCTGAACAGGATGTGGGTCTCAGGCTCCCATTGTTTTATTGTTTGGGTGCATGTCTCAGACTTCTATTGCATGGTTTTGTTGCTAAGCAAGCCTGCTTGGCTTTATGGTTAAACAAACCTGCTTTCCTGAGTGATCATTAACTTAACAGGATTCTCCCATACCTTTTTCTTTGCTTACAGTCCCCTAGTGGGATTAACTATTTAATCACCTACTTTGTCCCTTTACTCTGTCCCTACCAAGACCACAACCCTGCTGAGCATCTTCCTCTCTGCACGTCCTAAAAGCCTTTCCTCCATACATGTGTATCCAATCTGTGTCTCAAGCTCTGCTTCCCGGGAGCCTGTCGTTAGACAGGAACAAACACGCATCATTTACCCACTGTGTCGCCCAGACCTCTGATAGGCAGCGTGCATGCTTAGCTCATTTCATTATGACTTGTTATCAGAGCCCCTTAGTATAAAGGAAGTGAGGCTTAGAGAGGCCAGCGAGTCTTCCTCCAAATCACAGTCTGGTAGGTGACTCTGAATCCATCCTCTCTCCCTTTGGTCCCTTTGATCCTGTAGTTGTTTCTTTCTTTCCTACTAGACAGAGAAACAACCACAGTCCATGCATGAATAGTAAGCGCCCCCACGGTTCCACAGTCCATGCATGAATAGTAAGCGCCCCCATGGTTCCTGTTCACCCTTGCAAATGTGAATGTTCCTAATGTTTGTTGCTAAGGCTTCACCATATATCACCCAGAAGCTCTGTCCTATGTTCATCAAGAGGCATGATCCCTGGTAGAAATTCAAGACACTATGCCAACATCAACTGCCCAGGTGATGGCAGATGTTTTCTTTATTATTCCTCATTTTCTGCTTGGTAAATCAGCATGTGGGCATCTTAACTGTGCTGAAAATTGTCTCTTTCTTTTGTACAAAATGGTCTCAGGATGGACAGTGAAGAGGAAGACAGATGTGAAGTTCACATGAGAGCAGAGGGATCCTCGATCTGTTTACTGGGACCAGAGGAGTGTGCATTTCCTAGTGAGGTGACAGCAACATTGTGATGATCTCATCTGTATTTTCTGCTGAAATCACAGTGCTGTCCTTGTGCGTGTGTGCTAAGTCACTTCAGTCGTGTCTGACTCTTTGCAACGCTATGGACCATAGCCCATCAGGCTCCTCTATCCATGATATTCGCCAGGCAAACATACTGGAGTAGGTTGCCGTGGCTTCCTCCAGGGCATCTTCCTGGCCCAGGGATTGAACCTGCATCTCTTACATCTCCTGCATTGGCAGGCAGGTTCTTTACCACTAGCACCACCTGGGAAGCCCAGCACTATTCTCCCTTCAGTCGCTCAGTCGTGTCCGACTCATTGCAACCCCATGAGCTGCAGCACGCCAGGCCTCCCTGTCTATCACCAACTCCCGGAGTCCACCCAAACCCATGTCCATTGAGTCA
>NW_011494797.1:1244403-1248961 GCF_000754665.1 Bison bison bison | reverse complement strand
TGCCTGGAGAATCCCCTGTCGTCCCCTTCTCCTCCTGCCTTCAATCTTTCCCAGCATCAGGATCTTTTCAAATGAGTTCTTCACATCAGCTGGCCAAAGTATTGGAGTTTCAGCTTCATCAGTCCTTCCAATGAACACCCAGGACTGATCTCCTTTAGAATGGACTGGTTGGATCTCCTTGCAGTCCAAGGGACTCTCAAGAGTCTCTTTCAACACCACAGTTCAAAAACATCAATTCTTTGGCACTCAGCTTTCTTTATAGTCCAACTCTCACATCCATACATGACCACAGGAAAAACCACTATCCTCAAGGGGCACCGAATGGTCCCAGCATACATTATAATTGATAGAGATGCTTTCTCTCTCTCTTTCTCGCTCCTGTCTAGTTCCTTAGTTATCATGTGGCAGGATGCCTACATTTTTACAGCTCCCATAATAATCAGGATAACCAATTTGGCTGAATGGGTCTTAGGTCTTCATTCAATGCAAAACCAAGATACAACAGTCTAGAGATGGTCTGTCTTGGAGAACTAGCCCCATGCTGGGTTGATGACTACACTGGCCCTGCCTCAATTCTACCCTGTACTTTGAACGTTACTTGTGTACATGGTTGCATTTAAAGTCCATTCTTTCCACTGGACTCACCCTCTTTCAGGAGCCCTTAACAGATCCTGTTAAGGGATTATTGCCTGTAAGAAGGCCAGTGTCATAAAAAAGACAGAGAAAGAAATTGTTCCAAGCTAAAAAAGACAGAGGCACATGACTCTGAAATACAAAGCATGACCTTACACAGGATCCTTTTTGGAGAAAATGCTATAAGGATATTCCTGAGTCGGTGACATGTCAGAATATAGACAGTGGGTTAGATAAAAGTGTTGTGTCAGTGTTAAATCTGATACCTGTACTTGGGGGTGCATGAGAGCGTATCCTTACTCTTAGGAAATACACGCTGAAGTATTAAGAGTGAAGGCCACCAAGTGTGCAACTTAGTCTCAAACAAGGTAAGTTACATATATTAACACATATGTACTAACATGTGTTGGAGAAAGAAATGGCAACCCACTCCAGTATTCTTGCCTGGGAAATCCCATGGACAGAAGAGCCTCGTGGGCTACAGTCCATGGGGTGACAAAGAGTCAGACAGGGATGAGCATGCACACACACACTTATGTGTGTACATTCTCACTCACATATAGTCTCAAATAGTATTCTCAAGTAGTATAAATTGCATATATGAGTATATTCATGTATGTATAGTCGCTCTCATATATATATAAGAGAAAAATAGAGACAGAGAAAGAGGAAGAGAGGAGAGACAGAGAGAGAGCTGATAAAACAAATGAGAAAATATTAACAATAGATGATTTTGGGTAGAGAGTATACAAGTGTTCTTTGTACCATTTTTGCAATTTTTCTGTGAGTTTAGGATTATTTCCCAAAGAAACAAACAGCAAGGTTTCCCTTGTGATGCCACAAGGATATAACTAAGACTGGATTTCAGTGATGACACATGAGAAGCAGTCTCCTTATTTTGACATGTTGAGTATTTTATGGACTTCCCTGGTGGCTCAGATGGTAAAGCGTCTGCCTGCAATACGAGAGACCCAGGTTCGATCCCTGGGTTGGGAAGATCTCCTGGAGAAGGAAATGGCAACCCACTCCAGTATTCTTGCCTGGAGAATTCCATGGACAGAGGAGCCTGGCATTTTATAAGTGAATTGATCCTAGAAACCCAAATGAGGATTGCGTATGTTAAGGATAGATACAAATCTATACAATTCTATGACAAGCTGCTTGGTATTTTCTGGGAGTTTGGGCAGCACCAGATTGCTAAGTGAGTCTCAAGGATTGCAGACCTTTAAAGGACTTGAACCAGGGTCGAGTTTCAGGCTGAGGCGTTGGCCATGTGCAGAACAGACTGAAATAGAGAGCACAGAGGCTCTGCGGAAAGTCGGAATGGCAGCCCAAGCTGCGATGAATCAGGAAAGGGGGATGGCCTTTGAAACGGCTTTCCTGCTCACTGTGTTATCGTTTGGAAAACAGTTTGAGTAGGGAACAAGAAGCACCTTAAGCTTAAAAAAAAAAAAAAAAAACAGTAGAGGCAAGGTTGAAGGAAGCCAAAAAATTGAGACTAATCTTTCCATTTATATAAATCCAACCCTCAGGGCCCCAGGCTTGCCTGCCTCTTCCATTAATGTCTGGGGCAGTAGAGCTCCCTATGGAAAGCTCCTTTTCAGGCTTGGAGATGTTGAATTTAGTCTCCAAAGGGAACTGGTGAAGGAAACAATTAGAGTGGCTATGGAAAGAACTTGGGGTCCAAATCCAGCTAATAAAAAAGTGATGCTCATGTAGATTGAATTTCCTCGTGTATGGAACACAAGTTTGTGTGCTGGATTAATATGAAAAATATCCTTTTGTAACTTGATCAGAAGACATTTATTGAAAACGAGTGTAAAACCTATCTCATATTAATATTTTGCTCCCATCTTCACCCCTCACTATTCACAGTTTTTGAGATTTTTATAAGAATTGTGTTTACAGGGAAATGCCCACTTGATCATCAAATGATATATTTTATGTAGTGTTTGCCTAGTTCAGCATGCTAGGATATTTTACAGAGAAATTGCTTAAATCCAATGCTGAAAGGCAACCACTTCTGGGGGGGGAGGGTGGCGGAAATATATATATACGTTAACAGATAAACAAGGCCTCCGCCACATGCTAGTCAATCTTTGGGGCAAATAACAGAACAATCTGTAAAGTATCAGAGGATAAAAGCAGTTGGAACGCCACTCCCTGCTTTGGCATTTTGCCACGTGTAAAACCCTGCCTTGCTAACAGTACTGGTGGAACCTCTAACAGCCCAGAGTGGGTGGCTTCTCATTTTTATATGTCATCGGAAAGATGGAATGCCAAGAGCACGTCTGGGGTCTGGGTTTAGCACAAGCTCAGGGGAGAGGGTACCACACAGTCAATCACTTCCCACATAAGCCAGACTTCCCCCTAACGATTAATCAAAGTGCCAGGAAAATATGGGCCTGCATTTCACATGCCACGACACCCTCACCGCAGACGGGCTCAGCGTTTGTGATGCAGTGATACGTTAAGGTGTTGCACCTGGATGTCCGAGTGTCCATAAAGAACCCGCCTCTGCCATCCTGAGGCCCCAGCCGAAACGACCTCGTGGGTGGGCCTGGGCCACCCAGATGGCTCAGACAGTAAAGCGTCTGCCTACAGTGCAGGAAACCCGGGTTCAATCCCTGGATGGGGAAGATCTCCTGGAGAAGGCAATGGCAACCCACTCCAGTACTCTTGCCTGGGAAATCCCATGGACAGAGGAGCCTGTTAGGCTACAGTCCATGGGGTTGCAAAGAGTCGGACAAGACTGAGCGACTTCACCTTCACTTTCACCCAGAGAACCTGACTACGCGCCTCAGTGCTGCCCTCTGCTGGAGATACAGCTTTCACGTCAGGGGTTTAAGGTTGACGCATAAGCATTTTTTAAGGGAGGGGTACTGGTCCCCTGGGGAGAAGGCAACGGCACCCCACTCCATACTGTTGCCCGGAAAATCCCATGGATGGAGGAGCCTGGTAGGCTGCAGTCCATGGGGTCGCCAGGAGTCGGACACGACTGAAGCGACTTAGTAGTAGTAGTACCGGTCCCCTGTAGACATTCAAGAAACTAAAGCTTCAGTAGAGGATACCATGTTAATCAAGGTTCTCCGGAGAAACAGAACCAGAAGGATATATAAATATACATAGTGTTAGTCACTCAGTCGTGCCCGACTCTTTGCAACCCCATGGACTGCAGCCCACCAGGCTCCTCTGTCCATGAGATTTTCCAGCAAGGACACTGGAGTGGGTTGCCATTTCCTTCAGGGGATCTTCCCAACTCAGGGATCAAACCCTGGTCTCCTGCACTGCAGGCACATTCTTTACGGACTGAGCTACAGGGGAAGCCCCCAAATATACTTAAGAGGTACAAATATACAAAGATACAAATATACTTAAAAGTCAGAGGAACTGACTCTTGTGGGTTTGTGCTATGTCGCTTCAGCCATGTCCGACTCTTTGCGACCCTATGGACTGTAGCCCACCAGGCTCCTCTGTCCATGGGATTTTTCAGGCCAAGAATACTGGAGTGGATTGCTATTTCCTCCTCCAGGAGCTCTACCCGACCCGACCCAGGGATCGAACCCAAGTCTCTTCCGGCTCCTGCGTTGGCAGGCTGGTTCTTTACCACTACACCACCTGGAATTTTGGAAGGCATTCTTATTTACTTTTAGTTTAAAAACCATGTTCTTTTCTTTCTTTTTTTCATTTTGTTTATTGTTTACCTGGAGTATAGTTGCTTTACAATGTTGTATTAATTTCTGCTGTACGATGAAGTGGATCAGTTGTATGTCTACAGCTATGTCCTCCCTCTTGAGCTTCCCTCCCCCTCCCCCCCATCCCCACCCCTCTAGGTCATCATGGACACCAAGCTGAACTCCCTGTGCTGCACAACAGCCTTCCCCGCAGCTATCTGTCTTACACATGGGAGTGAATATATGTCAGT
>NW_011494797.1:1233853-1244271 GCF_000754665.1 Bison bison bison | reverse complement strand
CTCCCAATTCATCCCACCTCCTCCTTCCCCCTCCCTGCGCCCACAAGTCCTGCTTTAGTGTATTGAGTGAGGCGACTCGAGGAATTTGTGGAATCCAGAAATAAAACCCTGATTTCTGGGATCAGGGCTCCTAGGCTAAGAGCCCTATGGGACAACATTCAGAGAACTCGAGTCGACATTGTGATACTTTTTGTGTGTACATATACATTTCCTTTCCTATTTTATTCAACTCCAAAACCATCCTGAGTTCAGTCTTCATTCTTCACCACAATTAGAAAAGGGAAACCATTATTCGAAGGGTTTGTTAGCAGCTCTGCTCCTGTTTCCTAATAGTCTGTGTAGTTCTAATGACCTGAATGCCACACAGGAGGCCTTTGTAATGGAGCTTTGTCACCACAGGAGCTGTGCCGAGTGAGTGTTACTTAATCACAGCCACCGAAGATGAAAAATGCAGTGTTTCTGAAGGAAGCTGGTGAGGCTGTAATTTTAAAATGCCACTAATGTAATGTAGAGTGGGAGGAGGCTTCCATTTCTGGCCTCTTTTTTATCCTGCAGTTTGAATGCTTTTGGTGAAAATAAAAATTTCTAAATGGAATTCTTGATAATAGAACCCGAGGCAAAGTGAAACTTCTGAGTGTGCCGAATGTGCAAAGCACACCTGGTAAGCGTGTGACTTGCGGGGGAGGGTTCACGGGGCTGGCTGGGGTGTAGGAACAATGCCAGTGCAGAAAAACCACCTGTCACCTGGTGGGTTGGCCAAGTACTGGGAAAAAAAAATAAAGATCATTTGAAAATGCTTATTCAAAATCAGTGAGACAAAAATATTGAAGTCAATATAATCATTTTTGTGGTGCCTTTAAATTCAAGCCCTGTATCTCTTTAATTATTTCAATTGCTGACCCAAGCTGCGTCCACCGTTGGGCAGATTCTCTTTGCTCTTTAGAGTGATCTGTTGGCCAAATTCTGGATGTAGGCTACAGCATATATTCTGTATTCTTATTTCATAAGTTATTTTTTGTACTGGGGTCTGAGTCTGCAACATGTTATGGCCACAATCCCCGTGCAGCTTAGGCTCCAGTGAGGAAAGTAGACATTGAAAATGAAATTACAAGTGTGAGTGCTGTTACATATGGAAAGTATAGAATAAACAGAAGCATATAAGGACAAGGTGCTAACCTCATTTTAGGGTCAGGGAGTGTTATATATAATTGTATATGAGGATACTGCTGCTATTGCTAAGTTGCTTCAGTTGTGTCCGACTCTGTGCAACTCCAAAGACAGCAGCCCACCAGGCTCCCCTGTCCCTGGGATTCTCCAGGCAAGAACACTGGAGTGGGTTGCCATTTCCTTCTCCAATGCATGAAAGTGAAAAGTGAAAGTGAAGTCGCTCAGTCATGTCCGAATCTTCGGGACCCCATGGACTGCAGCCTACCAGGCTCCTCCGTCCATGGGATTTTCTAGGCAAGAGTACTGGAGTGGGGTGCTATCACCTTCTCCGGTATATGAGGATACATAGATTTATTTTGAAAAATATATATATGTACATGTACATATACTCATATGCATATATACGTTATAAGGTTGCCAAATTTGACAAGTAAAACAATAAGATGCACCTTTAAATCTGAATTTCAGGTAAATTAGTAATTTTTTAATGTACGTATGTACCATGCAATACCTGGGACACAATTACACTAAAAGAGTGTTGAGTATTTATCTGAAATTCAGGTTTAACAAGATGCCCTGTATTTTTTTCTGACAACCTTAATATTTGTGTGTGTGTGTGTGTGCATACACCCTCCCACAAACTATACCCAGCCAAGGGCAAAACTTAGATAGAAGGATGTGAGAAGTAGACAGTTTCTAGAAACCAGGTTTGTGAATGTGGTACCTAAACCTTATTCATAGAAGCAAGAGTTGTGATTTCAACTAATGAAGTTGTATTTTCCAAATCACAGGCTTTATCTCCCTCTCATAAGAGTGATTCTATGCATGTCTGTCCACAGTATGGTTTGTGATAACCTTGGGATAGTTCCTTAATGCAAAATCTTCGGCTCACTCATCTACAAAATGGGGGTGATATGGTAACCACCCCATAGAATTGTCGTGAGGATTCCCTGAAACTCCATGTAGCACAGGAAGATAATACGAGCTGTGAGGTGTATGGGAGGGAAACCCAGCCCCCACTGCACAGTCTCTAATGTCTTCTGAATCAATCACCATCTCAGAAGTCAATCCAGGAGTTTTCTCGAACGTTCTGAGAAACACGGCAAGAGTTCCAACATCCTCACATCAAGAATGGTATTTGGGGAGTGACAGAGGTTCTGCTTTGGAAAAGCAGAACCCACAGCAGCCATAGGTAGGAGAAGATTCAGCAGCAGTGAAAGCAGGGCTTTCCTTAAGATATGGCCAAAGCCAAAATCTGCTTTGTGCTCAGAATGTTTGTTCCATGTGCTGAGAGCATCTCAAGGCTACGAGAACAAATTTCTCTTTGATGCTGACACATTAAAATAGATATCCCTCAATGTTCTTTGTAGTCAAAAGACAGATGGCCTTTGAGACACTCTGTCACGGGTGAAATAGGTTTTGTCATTATCAGAGATACAGTTAGGCCATACTCCATACCATAATTAATTTGAATAACCTTTTGAGGTTTGGTTTTTTCTTTTTTTTTTTTACTCAAGGCTTAGAACACAGGAAAATTATTTATAAAAAAGAAGTTATTTTTGCTTTAAACAAGTAAGGACTTAATTTTTATTTTGGCTGCAGAAAAACAGCCCATACAATTATGTTTTCAAAGCCAGCTGCATTTTGAAAGCCACAAAGCCAAGTGCATGCTATATAAAGATGTTATATTGTACCTTTACTTCTTGACAACTGTCATTAATCTGTAACTTCTGAGTAAGGAAACAAATTTTTTGAGCATCTTCTAGTGAAGTGTGTCCAAATGTAACAATGGGAAGTTTCATTTTAAGATTACTGGGTGATTTTGGACACTCAACTCTGACCTTTACCTTTGAAGCTGTGTCCTGCCTGGCGTCCACTTTTTCCAGGATTGCAGTAAACCTGTCAAGTTAATTGCTGGTGGAGTTGGAACTAACTGGAACAAGCTGAAGGATTTTACCCAAGTGATTAGTGGACTTCAGACTGCTTGTCAAAACCACATTGTGTCATAAGAGTTGGCATAACCCTACCGGACGCTTCTTAAATATGCCCTTATTTGGTTCCTTTACTGTTTCAACCCAGAGCAACCACACAATCATATTTAACTGGAGAGGAACTTCACTTTCGTGTCTGGAACTTTAACCCAAGTTACATAAAAAGTAGGAAATACCAGCAATTTGAAAAGGAGACACATATTGGTTGCCCTTTGTTAATCTGCTAGTCACTTAGTCAGATGATATATCTGATCAATATAGGTCTGATCAGATGATATGTCTGATCAATGATGGGATTTCCACATCTCTGATTAGAAGAAAATAAATGTTGACTTATGGTCTTTCATGGGTTTCCCCAATAGCTCAGCGGTAAAGAATCTGCCTGCCAAAGCAGAAGACACAGGAGATGTGGGTTCAATCCCTGGGTCAGGAAGATCCCCTGGAGAAGGAAATGGCAACCCACTCCAGTATGCCTGCCGAGGAAATCCCATGGACAAAGGAGCCTGACAAGCTACAGTCCCATGGGGTCACCAAGAGTCAGGCATGACTGAGCAAGAGAAAGAGAGAACTTTTTAACTGGAGGGTAACTGCTTTACAATATTGTGTTAGTTTCTGCCGTACATCAACATGAATCAGCCACAGGTATATGTCTATCCCCTCCTTCTTGAACCTCCCTCCTACCTCCCAACCCATCCCAAACCTCTAGGTTGTCGCAGAGCACTGGATTTGAGTTCACTACGTAACAGGAAATTCCCACGGGCTGTCTGTTTTACATATGGCAATGTATATGTTTCCGTGCTACTGTCTCAATTCGTCCCACCCTCTCCGCCTCTCACTGTGACCACACGTCTCTTCTCTGTGTCTGTGTCTCCATTCGGTTCAGTTCAGTCGCCCAATCATGTCCGACTCTTTGCGACCCCCATGAATCGCAGCACGCCAGGCCTCCCTGTCCATCATCAACTCCCAGAGTTCACTCAAACTCATGTCCATCGAGTCAGTGATGCCATCCATCCATCTCATCCTCTGTCATCCCCTTTTCCTCCTGCTCCCAATCCCTCCCAGGATCAGAGTCTTTTCCAATTAGTCAACTGTTCGTATGAGGTGGCCAAAGTACTGGCGTTTCAGCATTAGCATCATTCCTTCCAAAGAACACCCAGGACTGATCTCCTTCAGAATGGACTGGTTGGATCTCCTTGCAGTCCAAGGGACTCTCAAGGTCTTCTCCAACACCACAGTTCAAAAGCATCAATTCTTTGGCACTCAGCTTTCTTCACAGTCCAACTCTCACATCCATACATGACCAGTGGAAAAACCATTGCCTTGACTAGACAGACCTTTGCTGCCTGCAAATAGGTTCATCAGCACTAACCATCTTCCTAGATTCCACATATATGTGTTAATAAGCAGTATTTGATATTTGTTTTTCTCTTTCTGACTTACTTCACTGTGTATAATAGGTTCTAGGTTCATCCACCTCATTAGAACTGACTCAAGTGTATTCCTTTTCATGATCAAGTAATGTTCCATTATATGTATATATGTAGCAGTTTCTTCATCCATTCATCTGTCAATGGACATCTAGGTTGCTTCCATGTCCTGACTTGCCTTTTTTTTAACTTTTATTTTATACTGGAGTAGAATTGATGAGGAATGTTATGATAGTTTCAGGTGTCATTTAACTCTAATTACTCCCTATAAGTCCTATTTCCAAATACAGTCACATGGGAGGATTAGGATTCCAACATATGATCTTGCAAGCAGGGCAGTGCAATTCCATCCATAACAATAACCAAGAATAAAACATAGTATTTGTGTTTTGGAAAATTACTCATGCATCTGGTATATAAATGTTCTTCGGTCATCCATGATAAATATGCATTTAGTGTCAAAACACTGAACGGAATATTTTACTAAGAAATGTAAATTTTCAGTAATGTAAAAGAATGCCCTATGCTTTCTAGAGCAAATATTTGTAGCTGATGTTGAACATTGTAAACGTTGACTTGTTTTCAGAATGTTGCTCTTATGCAGATGTCTTTTGCGAGAAAAAAAATATTTTCAGCTTAATTGTACCCTATAAAACACTAATCATTGGTCTATGACATGAGCTCTAGCACTGATCAAATTCTATTTACCAGAATATAATAGCTGTAAACAGTGAACATTTGTAGCTGTTTCAGCTAAAGGTTTTTTTTGTTTGTTTTTTCTGGAAACAGAATTATAAAGTCTTACAGCTTAGACTCACAATCTGTAAAATGATGAACACTAGTTATATTTAATGAAAAAGCAATAGATCGGGCCTCTGGTGAAAGTCTTCATTCAAAGAATGGGTTGAGAAGCAGGTGCGTGCTAAGTCACTTCAGTCATGTCCTATTCTGTGTGACCCTATAGATTATAGCCCACCAGGCTTCTCTGTCCATGGGATTCTCCAGGCAAGAATACTGGAATGGGTTGCCATGCCTTCCTCCAGGGGATCTGCTCTTCTTGACCCAGAAATTGAACCCACGTCTCCTGCGTTTCAGGCAGATTCTTTACCACTGAGTCCAAAAGGAAGCCCTAAGAAGCAGATGAAAGCCTTAATTCAGCCTCTCTGAGCCTCAGTTTTACTTTCTATAATGAAGTTATCTTTAGGGCCCTTCCAAAAATATAATAATAATAAAATGGAAAGATGAGTTGATAAATTTAGAGAGTGGATATCCCTTGCTAAAAGGTAGTTGAAATATGTTAAAATTCAGGTGATACTGGTGGGCTCTTTGGATTACACGATTATAAACAAGCCCCCCACAGGAAGTCATACAAGCTAGATTTTAGAAACTGTATTATATGAATCAAAGTCTCAGGCTTTACCCTCCTTGGCAGAGACAATAAACTTGGTGACCACGTCCAGCGTTTTCCCATTTCTAATTGCAATGCATCTGTAATTGAAAAATGTCTTCAGGGAAGTGTACTGTTGACCGGCCTTCTGCTTGAACAACATCACCCTCACACACATTTCACATGAGATTTCACTACTCTGACAAGTTACACACCTTCAGTGTGAGACCATGGTGATCTTGCAGCTGTTTGTTCAACCCCCTGCCGGAGCTGGGATTCACACCCTGAATCTGTTATTTCTTGAGTGAATTCAGATTAAATCTTTGTTCTCATTATATCCTATGGCACAGCTGCCTAAAGATTCACCACCACTGACAGAGAGAGGACTTCCTCCAGGTAATAACCCACAGGAAATCTCTTTTATGAATCAGACAAAACAGTAGATCCAACCCACTGTGGAGTTTGGACAGTGACAGGCCAGGCTGCCGTTATAATCTGTTTCACCACATGCGTGCTGTGCAGATTTTGTGCTCGAAGCTACAGCAGGCATCTGGGGAGGAGTGCCTTGTGTGGGGTCAGACTCATGGTCTGTCCACGAAGGACCTTACCAGGCCTGATATCCTCAGCTGAAACCTGCCTTATCTCCCTTTCACAGCAGGGAGAGAGGCAGGGGAAGTCAAATGTATAAGTGCATCGCTGAAGCACCTACTCTTTCTAGTAGTATTTGCTAGGTTGGTTTGGACTCAACTCCTCTAAGTCAGGGTTAAAATGCCTAAGTCATCATTTCTGATGCATTTACCATGGACTTACATGAGAGAATGAAAAGAGGTAGATAAGAGTTCATATCCGGCTGCTTTCACCTCTTAGGCTTTAGTCACACAATTCTGATTAGCTTCAGTTTTCTCATCTGTAAATTTTTAGCAACAGCACTCACTTCATAGAGTGAAGTGAGGTTTCCTGTAGGCAAGATAGCAAGGTGCCTTGGAGTGAATCCAGCTACACTGCCTGTTAGCTGGGTGGCTCAGCCGTGGTAATTTCCTTATCTGTAAAATAGGATGGTAAGAATAGTTCTTCCTGCATAGGGCTGTTTGAGGATTAGGTTGGTAGATGATACATGCAAAGCACTCTGAACAGTGCTTGGCACCCAGCAAGCCCTCAATCAACGCCACTTTGTACTGGTTGACAGAATCCACCTCTCCTTGGAGGTATTCAATGAATGTCCCTTCCTTTTTCTTTTTTCTTCTCCAAATTGCCCTCCTTAAGGCACACATAGAAACTGGAAGGCAGGGTTATGCTGTGTTAACAGCTGTTCTATGAGTTTCCAGAATCTTCCTATGAGTCCACTTCAGGAAATGGTCTTTGGGAACCACAAAGTCAAGGAGAGATAAAACTTTGGAAAAGAATTTCTAAAAATAATATTTTAAATACACAAACTAACAAAGCTGGGTAGCCTTGGGCAAGTCCCTTAACCCCTCTATTCTTCGAATGAAGGTACTGAAATAAATTGTCTGTGGATCCTTTCCAGCTACCGTAATACATGTGTCTATCATTACTGATCACAAGTGGGTGCCCAAGGCCAATAACTCCATTGGTGAGAGTATAGCATTGGGACCAAAGTTAAGATTGTGATATAAGCTATAACCTCAGACAAATGGCTTGTATTTGTAAATTGTGAGTCCCACGTGGAGCAGGTGAGGATATGTATGATTAATTATGTTCAAATCCATCAGCAACTCAGAGTCATACCCTAATGACATTGAGCTTGTAGCTTTGTTTTCAACATATGCTGGAAAGTAAATCTGCATATTATTGAGCAGACTGGGTTGGGAGGAGATGTTTGAAATGATGATCCTCGTTCTTTACAGTCAGCACTACTATGGGAAGTCAGTCTTTAATGGTGTCTCTATTCAAGTAAAGATCTAATGGTGGAAAACTAAAAGGTAAAGCAATATGGCAGGAACGAAAAAGAGACTTTTAGTAGGGGCATGCCAGTTTGCGGAGTTGGAAAAACTCAATAGATAGATTGAGTTGACAGACTTTTTAATATCCTTAAAAATTCTTGGTGTAGGTTTTGGGGATGATCTGTATTGATTGGCGTTGAAGAACAACTAAATTGAGGTATTCTGAGGTATTCATTGTGTTGATGCCAAAGGCCAGAATTATTTCCACGGCCACATTCAGTTTGAACAACAAGGCACAGGGAAGTGATTACCACGTGAGATGGCCAGGGCCTAATAAAGCCTGCATCCTAGTGATGGGAGGAAACAGGCAGTGCCAGGAGGTACCATGGGTAGAGCCAGAAGTAAGAGCACTTGACGGTTGACTGATTCCATTACAGGACCTAACAAAGTGATTAACAGCAGATAAATTAAGGGGCTCCTTGGAAAACTGCAGCGTTATCAGGGGCTGTCAGAGAGGTTGCATCAAGTTAGCATACAGACATGTGGCCCTCATGCTTCCTCAGGCCAAGTGTTCCAGCTCTGACTTGAGTGATCAGACTGATCTGATCTCCAGGCCTCTCACAGGGACCAAGACATCAAGGAGTCAGGGGGTCTGACAGTGATGTATTATGTGATGCGATGCTGAGGCTGATTACCATGCAGGCGACAGAAATGAATCACCTCCTGAATATGCTGACATTGGCGCGGGGTGGGGAACAGACAGAACCCCGCTCGGCGATGTCAGCAGCAAACACAGGAAGGCAGCCCCTCCTGGAATGGTCTGTGTCTGAGACTGGGATGCTTAACATCGGAAGGAACCTCACAGTCCAGGCCATTGCTGTCTTCCAGAAAATGAAACACAACAGAAAATATCTTAGCAGACGATGTATTGCCTCTTCCATCTGCGTGTGTTGTTCAGCTGCTCAGTTGCGTCCGACTCTGCGACCCAACCCCATGCATTGCGGCACACCAGGCTTCCCTCTCCTTCACCGTCTCCTTCTGCTTACAGTACAGGAAACCTGGGTTCGACTCCTGGGTCAGGAAGATCCCCCTGAAGAAGGGAATGGCAACCCACTCCAGTGTTCTTGCCTGGGAAATCCCATGGACAGAGGAGCTTGGTGGGCTGCAGTCCATGGGGTCGCAAAGAGTCAGACACGACTGAGCGACTAACAGTTTCACTTTCACTTCTCTCACTTCTCAGTTCTTATTAGGTATAAACTATGATAAAGATTCCAAATGTATTTCTTGATCACTTACTGAACTGTACTTGGAAGCTGTAGTGAGCAGCAGCCATTCAATAAAATCATCATTAAGATGTCAACGTGATAAATGCAAAATAGGACACAAACTGGATAATTCAATGAACAGTGGGTTCTAAAACAGTTCATAATTTTGCTGCTCCTCTGACACTTATATATTGCCATGTAGCGCTAGTTTTCTTCAGGTGAATTAATGGCCTATCTTCATTGCTCAATCACATTGTAAATTCCTTTAAAACAGACCGTCATAAGTTAAAATTCTTTGTAAATTCTCAACAGTTTCAATTTGGCATAACAAGAGCTAAAGGTGATCATACTGAGGTATTAATTTCACTAAATAAAAAGATACTCGAGGGACTTTCTTGGTGGTTCAGTGGTTAAGACTCTGTGCTTCCACTGCAAGGGAGGCAAGTTCCATCTCCAGTCAGGGAAGTATCACATGCCATGCAGAGTGGTCAAAGCCACTTGTCTATCGAGAACACTTATATCGTCAAACTGAAATAAGGAAAAGCCTGAAATAGTAAAAGATATGCAAGTTCTCATAGCCGCAAGAAAAGGCAAGAGGCATTGAGACAAAGAAATGCCAGAGAGAGAAGAGACGGACTTCACCGAGTGGAAAACTGAATGAAAAAATGGAGGTGACTGCGCTGGAACTTGCCTCAGAGGGGTGGGTGGCGCTCAGGAAGGTGAGATCAGCAAAGCCCGGGAGTAAACGAGGGGAAGAGGCCTCTGATGGTGGAAGCGGGGAGCCCCATGCGAAGGCTTCTGAGTGCAAGGGTCTTTTTCTAGAGCAATAGAAAATAAGAAAACTCTCTATGATGACCAGAAAATAATCTTATTTCCAGATCCTTATGGCTGATAGCATTAGAGAAAAATCACCAGATTGCTTGACCAGACAGTCTTGGGTCACTCTTTATGAACCCTTGTATTGAATTGGCCTAAAAGTTCATTTGGATTTTTTCATAAGATTTTATGCAAAAAAATCAAAATCAAAATGAACTTTTTGGCCAACCCAATAAGTGTCCCCAAAACAGTAGATTAGTAGGGCCTACATTTATAGGAGGGCTTCCCTGTGGCTCAGCAGTAAAAGAATCTGTCTGCCAATGCAGGAGACCTGGGTTCAACCCCTGGATCAGGAAGATCTACCAGAGAAGAAAATGGCAACCCACTCCAACATTCTTGCCTGGAGAACCCCATGGACAGAGGAGCCTGGTGGGCTACAGTCCATGGGGTCACAAAGAGTCAGA
>NW_011494797.1:1207581-1233753 GCF_000754665.1 Bison bison bison | reverse complement strand
AAAAAAAAAAATCAGATCCAGGTTTTACTAGATCCTCTTTAGTCTGTAAAATAAAAGAGAAGCACAATAAAAATTCAGAAGGGGAGCATGTATGCACAAATTGTTGTGAATAGAATCCCTGAAAGAATGCATTTTTATTGTTTCTGGAAAGCAATGAGAAGCTTCGTACAATTACATTATCTCAAATTATGACTTCCTGTTGTTTTCCAGAGTTTGTAAAAAATAAATGATGTGTCATATCTAATCTCCTTTGTCCTTAGAGTCACCATAATAAATATTAAGGCGGTGCATTTATTACAGTGCTTTTCACTTGAAAGACAATACCCATTCATTTTAAACCTGTGTTGACATTCCCTCCAACACAGCATTTGAACGTTGCTGTCTCAATTCTAAATTATTTTTAGACAGGCTAGATCAGGCCTGGGGATGGGACACCACAATTACTTTCAATCTCAGAACTCGTGTTTTTCTTTACTTCTAGAAAATTCTCAACTAGTACCTCTCCAAATTTCCTCTCTGCTGTCTTCCTCATTTTCATTTCTATCAGATGCATGTGGGAGCTCCTCAATTCGTACCTTATACCTTGTAACTGTTCCGTATTTCCTATCACTTCCTCTCTATGGCTTCCCCCACCCCTTTTTATGGTTTTTCTGTCACTGCTCTGTTTGCAGACAGAGAGGGGATGCATTAAAGTATGAATTCACTCCACCATTTTCACCAAGGTGTCAGCAAAATTAGTGTCCCTTTATCTGTATCATGCAATTAAACATATAACTTTGAAGGTGTATCCAATAAATTTAAACCTACTAAGGCACTGGAGAAAATAACAGTTTTTTTTTTTTTCTCTTCTTTTTCTAGAAAGGGATGGGTTTAAGTGATAAAGAATAAAAGGAGAAAGAGAAAGCAAACAGCAAAACTTGGGCAAATCCTTCTGTATACAAAATTCCAGCTTTCTGTGATACTGAAATACTTTAAGCTGATAAACAAAAAGGGAACTATTCAGTTTAAACCAAAAACAAATGTGGAAAAAATGTACCTAATACCCCAGAGAATCAGGGCAGCCTCTAAGACTTATGTGCATTCCACACAATGAGAAATAAATATATCCTCTAAATTTTAGAGCAAAGGTGTGACTGCTTTAGTATGCCAAATAAAGCCTACAAAAGTGCAACAACAAAATACGTAAATCAATAAGCCATTTCTCTGTGTGTGTGTGTGTTCAGTTTCTCCTTATATGGCATACCTAATCAGTTTTGAAACGAGAGTATATCACTGGTAATAAAAGCTTTTTCTTCAGTCATTATTCTAATTAGGTCAGATTTACCTGCTTTTAGGGCTCTGTGAAACATCATTAACATACACAATAGTTACAGAAAAAATACATCCTCTAGATTTGAACTTCTAACAGCCTTGGGTTTGACATTTGTTTTTCAAATAAATATGAAGTTCAGATATTTTATTCAGAGGTATTCATTACCTTTTCTGGTTGAGCCACGTGAGCAGTTTGGGAGAGAAGGTTTTATAAGTTCTGCCACTAGAGTAAATCATATTCATGTTTTCTATATATTCCCCTTTCAGAATATAAGCTTCATCAAGCCTCCTAGAACCCCATCTGCCCTGTCCAGGACTATATTCCCAGTACATTCATTCCACAAATATTTCTTAAATGGACATTTATCTCTTAGCAAGTCCTTTTCTCAATTTATGAGGTAAAACGTGACTTCATAAAGTAGAAATCCGAAAGATGTATAAATCAGAACTTCAATAATAAGAACTTGACGTATTTTAAATTCAATTTCCTCAACTCTAGGTCAGTTCTAACTGTCTTCTCCATAAAAAAAAAAAAAAGAGAGAGAGAGAGAGAAATGAAATACTCCATGATCATGGATAATATGAAGACAGGGTTAATGTGATATGAAAACATTTTATTGTGTGCTAACAGTGTCTGTTCCCTGTCAGACTATGTGCCTCTTTGATCCTTATCTACATTTGGGTTCTCATTCAGGCTACCATTTGGCTTTTCTAACTTTAACTACATAGTTTCTCAGTCACTGATAATCAGAGTCTGGCAGACAGGAGTGTTGAACTATCAAAGAACATACTCAGATCCCCAGGCTTGTGCTTTCCTATTTGTGAGCATCTGGCCCATCTTATTACAGCAAATCTCAAATGTTCATGATGGGTCTGGCCCTGTTTTCACATCCAGTGTTGATGTTAGTCAGCTCAGAGCTTGTCCATTTATTTGATGTCCAACGTGTATAAGAAAATAAGAAACAAAAATGCAGACTACCTATTTACAATGTAAGCTTTCTGATAGCTGACAAGGCAGGTGAGTCCTCCAGAATTTCCAGGCCTGATGAACTTCTTACCAAAGCACAGCTAGAGTGGCTTGGGAAAGTCTGTTCTGCTTCCAAGGCAGAGATGCGCCCGGACCAGTTCTTAATCTATTCCACCAGGAGCTCATGATTGTCTTTTTGGACGGCATCTGCTAAGACTCATCTTAAATTTGCCATTTAGCTGTCTGTGCTTCGTGACTTCATTTTCCTCTCTGGGACCAAGGGAAATGAGACCGTTTCTCTCCATTAAAGATTATTTCAAATGTGAATGATATAAGGCTTTCAGGTTTCATGTTTCTATAGTGAGAGGAGCTGTGTGAAGACATGGCCAAACTAAACTGTGAGTTATCTGGAACACTGGTTCTCAACCAGGGGTGAGTTTGCTCTGAGGATATTTAGCAATGCCTGGAGGCATTATTTGTTGTCACAATTATGTAAGGGGGACTGGGTGTGGGGGTTGTGAGGGGGCAAGTTCTGGCATCTAGCAGGTAGAGACCAGAGATGCTGCTGAACACCCAGGGAAGAGGACTGAACCAAGAATTATCCAGCCCAAAATCACAATAGCAAAATCTGAGCAGTCATCTTCAGCAGCACTGCTGAAGTTTTCTAACAAGGTTGGTGTTTTATTCATCATGTTTTTTTTTTTTTTTCTATTGTCTGTATCTTGTGATGATTTTGAGGCATCTTGCGGCCTAGTGAATCCTGGCAGGTGGCCTCTCCCAGGACTCATTAATTCCTAAATATTGTAAGCATCTAACCTGAGAACATGTCTTTCATATGTAAACCAACCTAACCCAGGGCCTACATCCCCAACCACCTCCTTTATCAAACTCACACATCAAGCCAATATTCCCTTGACCCTAAATCATCCCAGAGCTGGGTACCATACAGCTAGAGACACCTCCTACAGCCCAGAACCTGTTGAAATTATTCAAACTACCTGATCCTAAACTTTCTTAGCATACTACCCCACCTTGCCCATCTCTTTCCTCAGAAACCACAGTAAAGGCTTTGAGCTTGCTTTCCCCTCACTCTTTCTGCCTCCTGAATGGCCCTGGTGCTTCCCCACATGGACCTGCATCTTACCTGGCATCCTGTTTCTAGAGATCTCTGAATATAAATGTTATCTTTCATGACTTTCATCTCTCTGTCCTTTGTCTTATCATACCTCATTAAAATATACCCTGGGTATGTTTTAAAATAATTAGTAACTTCAGGGACTAAAGGGCTTCCCTTGTGGCTCAGCTGGTAAAGAATCTGCCTGCAATGTAGGAGACCTGGGTTTGATGCCTGGGTTGGGAAAATCCCCTGGAGAAGGGCAAGGATACCCACTCCAGTATTCTGGCCTGGAGAAGTCCATGGACTATACAGTCCATGGGTCACAAAGAGTTGGACAGGACTGAATGACTTTCACCTAGGGACTAAAAGGAAAAGAATCTTAACATACACGTATTTTAAATCCTCCTCCTGGCCTGGTGGCTCAGACAGTAAAAAATCCGCCTGAAATGCAGGAAACCTGGATTTGATCCCTGGGGTGGGAAGATCCCCTGGAAGAGGGTATGGCAACCCACTCCAGGATCCTTGCTGGAGAATCCCCATGGAAAGAGGAGCCTGGTGGGCTACAGTTCATGGGGTCGCAAAGAGTTGGACATGACAGAGCGACTAAGCACAGCTGGTCCGATGAGTTCAATGTTAATATTATTTTTGAGAAGGGCTGTAACAGAAATGTTTACAAAGCATGTCTTTAGATATGTCACTTCATCTCTTAGAACCTCAGTTTCCTCATGTCTGAAATGGGACTTAATAAGTGCCAGCTTCATAGGGCTTTTGGGCAACTAAGTCAGATAAGGAATATATAGCACTTAGCATATCAGTAAGCACTCAGTATAGGTTAGCTATTATTACAGTTAGCAAAGAGAGAAATGACTGGCTGCCAGGATTAGTTAAAGAAAACCTTCAGAAGGAGATGATAGTTGACCTGCAACTTAAAAAAGAATAGAAATTCAAGTGGAAAGAGGTGAGAAAGAATTCTATACAGAAAGGACTATATTCACAAAGCACTGAGTGATGGCAATACTCAGATCAAAATGCAAGCTTTTTTTCCTTTTATTTGACTCAGTTAAAAGGCTACTTTAGGTTGTTTAATATTTTATTTCAATAGTAATTTAATTGATGTATAATGTATATCAGTTATGTATATGCAATCTATATTTAATGTATAAATTATATAATAAATGTATATAATACATATGTGTAATATTTTGTTTCCCCTTCTTTATTGATACAGCATGTGTCAGATATCCCAAGATAAATGAATTTCTTTAGGTTTCCCTGACTTCTGTGGACAATGTTTTCCTTAACCTCATTTGTTCTCATCTTTCTTCTCAAGAAGAAAGAGAAAGCCATAATATGACTCATGTTGGTTTCTCTTAAGTGCTTTGTGCTCTGGTCTCATGATAGCTCCTACTGTATAGCTTGGTTGTTAGAACAAGCCTTGTTTAGGCAGGGTCTGTTAGAGTTCCCTGGAGCTATTGTGGAGGAGCTCATGTAATAAATACATAATTATGAACTTGTTAAAAGAGACATTATCTGCTCATTTGTCCAACATGGCTCCTTTCAGTCTACCTCGTAAGTAAATCTATATTTAGTCAGTGTCGTATTGATCAGAAAGCTGAGTACACTTTAATGCTCCTACAGAAACACACCATTAAAAAAAAATAACTTGAGAAAAACCCACCACAAGTCTCATCTCATTTGAAACCGTGGAAAGAAGAAAAATAGTGCTTTGTTTTCCATTATGATTTAATACAACAGCAGAAAAATGAGTACTAATACCAGGTTCTGATAATGTCACTGTAGCCAGTCTCAGAGTTTTTCCAAATATCATGCATTTTATGAAATTCAATATTAGGAAAATTAATGACAAAAGAACACATAATTGTTGGAGCTGGGTGGTCTGTAAATGGGTGTTCATTGTGTTCTTTGTTCTATTTTTCTATATGTTTAGAATTTTTATGATAAAAGGCTTAACATTTTTAATAATGGTTCCTCAACACTACTTATAATTTAGGTAAATACTACCTAAAATTAGATCATTTGAGGTAGAGCATATGTCAAATTGCACAAAATTGCAATAGAGTAAAAGGTAGAAATCAGAGTAAACTATAATTTGTTTAAAACACGGAGTTGAACACACCAAGAGTAGGATTTTTTTTATGATTGCAAATAGTACAAAGCTAAGTTTTCTTCTTAAAGTTGTACGTTTGCGTGTGACATCAAGCAGGGGAATTACTTTAATACTTTGAGAAAATAAAAACATTATGAATAAACTTTTATTTATTTTGTACTTAAAGTCTAAATACCTTAACACAAGTGGAAAAGCTCCAGCCACAGTTGGAAGGGGCAGAAAAAACAAATCCTGAACTACAGCTTGAAGATGCTTTACACCTTAGTACTGTTTTATTCATTGAGTCAGAAATTTCTGAGTGAATAAGTGAAATTACACTTGTAAATCAGAAACCTTCACAGTCAATTGTTTTCATTCCACAAAGAAGCCACTTTGGGTTGGTATGTGAGCATTGTTTCTGAAGCAGATAAGGCCAATATTGACATAAGTGTAGCTGAAAATACCACTGATTACTTTTCTTTCTACCCTGTACGTATATTAAAAACTGATCATTTTTGGCTCATGGTTTTAGTTGGGTTTTTTGCACAGCCTGAAAAGATTAGAAATCTTGCTCCCTTGGTACCTAAAGAGACACTTTAGTTGTCTCATGTAACAGATAAATCTTTGGGAAGAGTTTATTCAGATACCAAGATATGGATTATGAATATTTATTAGATACAATGGAATCCCTAGTGGCTTAGTGGTAAAGAGTCTGCCTGCTGGTATAGGAGACACAGGAGACATGGGTTCAATCTCTGGGTTGGGAAGATCCCCTAGAGAAGGAAATGCAACTCACTCCAGTGTTCTTGTCTGGAGAATTCCATGGACAGAGGAACCTGGTGGGCTACAGTCCATGGGGTCACAAAAGAATTGGACACGACTTAGATGAGCACAATAACCAAGATTAAGCAAATAAAAAATAATGTATCAAGAACCTTCAATCTTGAATTCATCAGAAACACTATGCCAATATAAACATTTAAGGAAAAATACTTTCACCTTTTGTCTCATTGCTGCAAAAAGCAAGGGTTATTTTTGACAGTTGTAATAAGTAATCAAAAATTAAGCTTATTTAAGGAATATATTTATGTCTGGAGTAGGGTAAGGATAATAAGAGTCATTGAGAGAAAATAGGTTAGACAGAAAAGGCTCAACATGTGAATAGCACCCGTACCTACTTATGCACTGTTCTGAACATTGGTAATCCTACAAAGCAATTGATATTATCACCAATTTACAGATGTGGGAACTAAACACTTGAAAGTTTAAATGACTTGTCCAAAGTTAAAGAGTTAGTAACTTATGGAGCCAGTATTCTTCTTCAGACTTCAGCCTAAAGACCACGAGCTCAGTATCTGTCATTTTCATGGCTCTATTATACAGAGTTCCTGAAAAAGCCAATGCAATTTCCAGGGAGCAATTTACAATGTGAAGAAGAGTCTAGCACAGTATGACCCAGAATTTTATGCAGTACTGAATGGGTGAGAGATTTATCAATAGAGTTTTATATTTTACACTTATCAGGTGTGCACAAACTCTTGGTTAGAGGGACTAATTAACCATATCTTGAAGTGACCATTACTTTTTCCCCAACCAACATCTCTCACTGTCTACAAAATCAATGAGGACCTTATTAGCACCTTCTTTTCTATCCAATTCTGTAACCTGGAAAAATGGGTGTGCCTGGTGACTAGACATAATAGGAAACTTGTTTTCCCATTGGAAAAAAAACCTGACATTCAATATCATAGGCCTATTAGTCCCAGACAGAGACAGATCAGCAATCAACCTCTCTTTTTTTTAACATCTCAATTCTTATTTCAAACAAGCTGTAAGTTCTTTTCTTTCATCAATATGTATGAGAAACTCGGCCTATGAGATGGAAATAGTCCCTGACAGCTAATACAATCAACTCAAGAGTACTTTAAAGTCTTTTCTTTGTTGAACTGCTCACGGATACATGAACCTGGGAATGTCACTTCATGTCTTTGAAGCTTATTTGTTTCCACGGTAAGCTCTCTAGTACTTGCCACATACTAATATTATCATTGTTCATTATGTGCAGTGATTGAATTTCCCAACTATTATAGGCACTCGCTGAAGGACCCAAAATATTGAGTGCATGTAGCACATGCAGAATCATTAGGTGTTTAAAAGTATCTAAAGGCAGGAAAAAATAATAGAGTTCTATTTGCACTTAACTTGGTAAAGTGTGTCTGCTGCTTGTCACCCATAATCTCAGCTATCTCCTTCAAAGTAAATGGCTTGGGGTCCCTTTAAGTAAATAGAATAAGCTAACGTACGTTGGGGAAGTGTGTCCTGAGTGTTTGAAATCCATCGTCCCATCACCACAGTGAATCCTCACACACACTTTATAGCATGTGCGTTGTTGTTTTCTCCATTTCGGGGGTGAAGAAGTCAAGGCACAGGCGTGTCACTGTTAAGTCACTATCAAGTCTGCTTAGTGCTGGAGCCAGGATTTGAGCCTGTGCTTTTAACTTGTCTTTCGCCCTCTAACTTGCAAGAGGTTTCTCTGCATCTGGAAAGACATCGAATGGCTAAGGCCATTCAAAACAATAGTTTTGATTGTCTGTGACCATTCTCAAGTGATCTGGATGAGCAACGTCTTGTGCATGGTTAAAGAAAATAATAGTTCTATGCAAATTTCCAACAGTTAAATTTTGCTGCATAACAAAATACCCCCAAATTAAGTGGCTTCATGAAAAGCTATTTATTTATGATTTTTGGCTCATTTGTTTGGCCTAGGGTCTTCTGAGTGGTTCTTCCCGTGTCCAGTGTGCTTGCTCTTACTTCTGTGGTCACCTTTTGGACTAGCAGAGGCTGACTGGTCTAGAATGGCCTTTGCTGGATAAGATTTCTCTGTTCCTGTGCTCTGTCATCCTCCAGCAGCCTAACCACACCTGGAACAGCTTAGTGTGTTCACTTGGTGGTGGCAAGCCTAGATTCAGCAGAAGCTAGAGGCCTCTCGGGGCTCACATTTGGAACTGAATTCTTTTTTATTATTAATATTTTAAATTGGAGGACAATTGCTTTACAATATTGTGTTAGTTTCTGCCATACATCAACCTGGATCAGCCATATGTCCCCTCCCTCTTGAGCTTCCCTCCCACCTCCCATGCCATCCACACCTCCAGGTTGTCACAGAGCGCCAGGTTTGAGCTCCCTGCACCATACAGCAAATTGCCACTGCCTATTTGTTCTACATATGACAATATGTATTTTCAGTGTTACTCTTTCACTTCATCCCACGCTCCCCTTCCCCCACTGTGTCCATAGGTCTTTTTTCTCTGTCTGCATCTCCACTGCTGTCCTATGGATAGGTTGATCAGTACCATCTTTCTAGATTCCATATATATGCGTTAATATACAATGTTTGTTTTTCTTTTTCTGACTTACTTCACTCAGTTTGTCCACCTCATTAGAACTGACTCAAATGCATTCCTTTTTATGGCTGAGTAATATTCCATTGTATATTAATATTCTATATTAATATTACTATAATAATATATAGTAATATTCCATTGTATATACACTATGGTATATGCATACCACAACTTCCTTATCCATTCATCTGTCAGTTGACATCTAGGTTGCTTCTTTGTCCTAGCTATTGTAAATAGTGTTGCAATGAACATTGGGCATTCTTTGGCATTGCCTTTCTTTGGGATTGGAATGAAAACTGACCTTTTCCAGTCCTGTGGCCACTGCTGAGTTTTCCAAATTTGCTGGCATATTGAGTGCAGCACTTTCACAGCATCATCTTTCAGGATTTGAAATAGCTCAACTGGAATTCCATCACCTCCACTAGCTTTGTTCATAGTGATACTTCCTAAGGCCCACTTGACTTCACATTCCAGGATGTCTGGCTCTAGGTGAGTGATCACACCATCGTGATTATCTTGGTCTTGAAGATCTTTTTTGTACAGTTCTTCTGTGTATTCTTGCCACCGCTTCTTAATATCTTCTGCTTCTGTTAGGTCCATACCATTTCTGTCCTTTATTGAGCCCAACTTTGCATGAAATGTTCCCTTGGTATCTCTAATTTTCTTGAAGAGATCTCTAGTCTTCCCCATTCTGTTGTTTTCCTCTATTTCTTTGCATTGATTGCTGAGGAAGGCTTTCTTATCTCTCCTTGCTATTCTTTGGAACTCTGCATTCAAATGGGTATATCTTTCCTTTTGTCCTTTGCTTTTCACTTCTCTTCTTTTTACAGCTATTTGTAAGGCCTCCTCAGACAGCCATTTTGCTTTTTTGCATTTCTTTTTCTTTCAATGGTCTTGATTCCTGTCTCCTATACAATGTCACAAAACCTCTGGTCCATAGTTCATCAGGCACTCTGTCTATCAGATCGAGTCCCTTAAATCTATTTCTCACTTCCACTGTATAGTCATAAGGGATTTGATTTAGGTCATACCTGAATGGTCTAGTGGTTTTCCCCACTTTTGTCAATTTAAGTCTGAATTTGGCAATAAGGAGTTCATGATCTGAGCCACAGTCAGCTCCCGGTCTTGTTTTTGCTAACTGAATAGATCTTCTCCATCTTTGGCTGCAGATAATATAATCAATCTGATTTCAGTGTTGACCATCTGGTGATGTCCATTTGTAAAGTCTTCTCTTGTGTTGTTGGAAGAGGGTGTTTGCTATGACCAGTGCGTTCTCCTGACAAAACTCTATTAACCTTTGCCCTGCTTCATTCTGTACTCCAAGGCCAAATTTGCCTGTTACTCCAGGTGTTTCTTAACTTCCTATTTTTGCATTCCAACTAGGCAATCTGATCACATGACCACAGCCTTGTCTAACTCAATGAAACTAAGCCATACCATGTGGGGCCACCCAAGACGGATGGGTCATGTTGGAGAGGTCTGACAGAATGTGATCCACTGGAGAAGGGAATGGCAGAGCACTTCATATTCTTGCCTTGAGAATCCCATGAACAGTATGAAAAGGCAGAAAGATAGGACACTACATGATGAACTCCCCAGGTCGGTAGGTGCCCAATATGCTACTGGAGATCAGTGGAGAAATAACTCCAGAAAGAATGAAGGGATGGAGTTAAAGCAAAAACAACACCCAGCTGTGGATGGGACTGGGGATGGAAGCAAGGTCCAATGCTATAAAGAGCAATATTGCATAGGAATCTGGAATGTTAGGTTCATGAATCAAGGCAAATTGGAAGTGGTCAAACAGGAGATGACAAGAGTGAACATCGACATTCTAGAGAACTAAGATGGACTGGAATGGGTGAATTTAACTCCGATGACCATTATATCTACTACTGTGGGCAGGAATCCCTTAGAAGAAATGGAGTAGCCATCATAGTCAACGAAAGAGTCCGTAATGCAGTACTTGGATGTAGTCTCAAAAACGACAGAATGATCTCTGTTCATTTCCAAGGCAAATCATTCAATATCACAGTAATCCAAGTCTATACCCCGACCAGTAACACTGAAGAAGCTGAAGTTGAATGGTTTTATGAAGACTAGAAGACCTTTTAGAACTAACACCTCAAAAAGATGTCCTTTTCATTAAACATTTTACATGAGTAATATGGCAATATATTTTTCTGAAAAAATCTATTTTGTGCTATTCACAGGGCTTAGGATAGTATGTTAAGTATTCATTTATTGCACAAGTATCTGTAATCAGAAAAGCCAGAAATATTTTCAGTCTCTTAAGATTTGAGTTTTGGATTGAAGTTATCAAACTGTGATTAAAGATAATCCTGAAATAATAGTTATTTCGTATTTGATTTGCATTTCTCTAAAATGATGCCTCAGGCATTATCATTGTCAAATCAAATTTAGTAGAATTTCAGTTGTTCTGTTTTAAATAGCTTGTACACATTTGGAGAATTCCAGTGTACACGTGTAAAATGTACATGTGTACACTTGTACTGACTTTCTCACCAAGGGATAGCCATTCTTTGGTGAGTTTGTTCTAATTGTGCCATTCGTTGTATTAACATTAATTAGCAAACTCATCTTTCAATTTCATCCCCTTGGGACAGATTCAGTCAGGGTTGGGTAGGTAGGGAATTTAATTAATCTATCAACAAATTGAATTTTTTATTAGGTACTTGGGTTTTATCTCTTATATTTTGCATAGTATATTAGAAAATTTGTTTTGAACTAGAGTTACCTAAAGTTTATTTTAGGAGGACAGAGAGTCCAACCATTTTACCCCAAAGCACTACATATAATAAAAATAGATCATCAATGTTCCTTTAGGATAATTTTCAAGAAAGTTCATTTACTATTACCTAAGAATGGAGACTTTTTTCAGATTGAATCTTCCCAAACTGATGGAAGGACTATTTTATAGTAAATGTATCAATAGCTGGTTGTATAAACACCTACTATTTGTGGCTTAACAACAAAGGGCATCAGTGTGCGAGGATTTAGTTCAATAGAGTTAATCTCAAATGCAATTAATGCTCACATTCTTTATGTGCCTCTATGGCAATCTGTTTGCCCAAGGAATTTATTGAAATAGATACGTTTAATTAACCTGTTTTCAGCACTTGGGCAAAGACACAATTTAAGATGTGACATTCCACTTAAAGAAAAAGAAAGAAAAGAATCTGGATATTACTTTTTTCAACCTGGTCTCTTGTCTTAACAATGTGTAAAATTTAAATAGAAGAGGATATATGTCAAATATTGCTTCATCTCCGACTGCCATACACACATATGCACACACTCACATACATGCGCACACACACACACACACACACACACACACACACACGAGAACTAATTCTGTAGTCCTCATGTCCCCTTCAGTGAGCTTACAAAGTATGAGCTAGTATGCAAAGTAAGCCAGCTAGTGTGGTGAATTTGAGTAGCATTTCAGGATAAAGTTCACTTTGACCCTCAGCTCCTAACTAGCTGCATTTTTTTTTTCTTGTGAAAGTGAAAAGCTTTGAATTCTCTCAACATGACCAAGTAGTACCACAATCATCTGCTTCCATGAATTCTAGAATTTGATTTTGTTATGGTCTTTGGCTAGTCAGGTTTCTCAATTCATATAACCATTGGCAGGCAGATTTTTCCAAAAATAATCATTTTTATATGTATTTTTTCTACATGCTTTATAAATGTGTGCTATCCAAATGGGACAAATGAAAATAAAATGAGAAAACACTGTTGCCTTGGTGCTTGGTCACCCTATAATTTGAATAATAGCTTAAGCTTAAATTGACCTATTACAAACCAGATGTCTTGTCCTGACATTTTTACATGGATGGATTCAAGGAGTTATAAAATTTGCCCTCAAGTTTGCTACATTTGGTTGTATTGAAAGAAAAATCTGGTCTTAAGAATTTTAGTCTCTTTTTTAATGGAAAAGCATCTCCTATTGAACAAATACACACCTATTTTGTTTTTTATATTTCATACACTAATTTTATTTTCATTCTGCTTTTAAATCTAGATACATGAAGCCAGAAAATGTCAAAAGCAAAGGGGGCAGGTTTAACTGCATTGATAGCCACATTTAAAATAAGCATCAAAGGGGCTTCCCTGATGGTTCAGTGGTTAGGACTCTGTGCTTCCATTCCAGGGGGGCATGGATTCAATCCCTGGTTAGGGAACTAAGATCCCCTGCAAGCTGCATGGCATGGCCAAAAAAAGAAAACAACCATCAATATTTCTGCAGTAACCTAAGAGGTGTTATCATACTTTTTGTTACTGTTTTTCTCAAATATATTTTTTGAAGTGAACTTTTAATATTAATTCCTATTCTTTGGTAAAAAGGACACATATGTCAGATATGAATCTATAGCCAGAATGAAAGTCAATCTCTTCTAAACATAGCTTAACACTTTTTTAAATGACTGTTTTGTCTTTCTAATTCCCTGCACTTTATTCCTCATCCTACCCATTCCTCTCTAAGCAAGTTAAAGAATTTCTTTATTTTGTTCTTGTCTGTTCAAGTCTAGACTTCTCCTAAGCACTGGTGTAAGAAGATGCAATTTCTGCCACTATGGCTCGTTATTATTTGTTTAATCTCCATCTACACAGGAGGAAACTCAGCAACATGACTTGAATTTGTCATGAACTTCTAGTCTTGTTGGGGTTTTTTTGCTGTTTTGCTTGTGTTTTATTGTATCAGGAAGTGCATACAAGAAAGTACCATGTATACTGCAAAGCACTATATAAATATCCAGTTATTTTTATTAATTTTTGAAAAGTTGACAGCAGTCTTACCAGTTCTGTCACTTGCCCTGACTTTAAGTAAATCAGAATGATAAGAGAACAGCATCCTGAGGCTAAATACGACACACAGAGGAGTTGACACATTTCCAAGAGGTGCTCAAGGCCCTCTGCTCTCAGGAGGCAGAACCATCTCGCCTTTGAAAGCTGACCTTTCCCTCTCCACCCCCTCTCTTTTCCAGGCCCTTCTCCAGAGCTAACTTATTCACACATAGCAGGCAGAACCCTGAAGCCTACTTTAAAAAGTCTCGGTCTGTAAGCTATGATAGGATCAGCCTTTACTCCACCCTAGCCCAGATTGGCACAAACTTTAGCAGAGAAGAAAAGGGAAATTTAAGATCCTTTGTTTATTATGATGGGCATTCACTTTATTAACAAGTTTCTGTAGGAAACTCAGCCTTACTTATATGGAAGCTGAAGGGCCTGGATTTGAGATTAGAAGACCTGGATCTCAGTACAGTTTGGTCAAACTTCTTCAATCCTCTGAGCCTTGGTTTTCTCACCTATGTAATGGAGATTTCCACTCTTACCATGAAGCGCCCCTGTGTACCCTCTGGACAATGAGTATTAGCATCACCTCTCACAGAGTAAGGGCTACCATCATCATCTTTTGTAAAGTCATGCCTTAAGCTTGGAATTTTCCACTGAATATTGCCTTCACTATCAGAATAACTAATAGAGATATTGTCTGGGATCCCAATATTTGTAAACATAGGTTGCAAATTAGCCAAAATTACATCTTATCTTAGTCTAATCTGTACCAACATTTTGGAGATATTCTTATTTTCAAAGTTTTCAAAATTTACAACAATTCTGAACTTTAAGTCAATGACTTTTGGCATATTTGTTTGGAAATTAAAATGTCAGATGCTCTTTGCTTTATAGACATTGTCTCTTTACCTCCGTTTCAAAATGATGGGATGTAGAAAGAGGGAGTAAAAAGACGATAATGCATGAGACTGTGTATGCTAATCACCACTTACTGTGAATCCAAGGGTACATCTTTCCTTGAAAGAGAGTGACAACAGCCCATCAGTCTCTAAAGCCACAGTGGCAGCTGGGTTACAGGATATCCTACAGCCATATTAGTTATTCTGTCCCATCACTGTTCAAGGTTGCTAAACACTGCATTCAATAGAAAAATTCAAGCTCTAACAATATTTAAAAAAAAAACTATTTTCATCCCCTCAAACAAAGCAAACCATGTTTATATCCTGTGTAAAATTAAAAAAAGAAGAAAACAGGAGTTTACAAACCCAATTGTTGGCATCACCCCAGATGCTGGTTCTAACCCTAGCTCTCATTATCTCACTGTGTAAATCAGGACAAATTGCATAATCTCTCAAGGGCTCCGTTTTCTCATCTGTACAATGGGCATAATTAAACCTACATTGAGGTGTTGTGTGAAGAGTAAAGGGGATGTTTGCCAGGGCCAAGCATAATAGTACTTCACAAGGACAGGCACTCATTGATGGGTGCAATTTAAATCTGCAATGGTATTTCTTTCTCACTCTGTAATTTGCACACAAGCATGTGATCATAGCTCTGTATTGAATTTTGACTCAGATTTGAATTAAATCAGAGAAGTACATGTAGAATCCTCTTATTTGAGGCTATTGAGAAACTACTCGTTCCGAATATGCTCGTTCTGAGCTGCTTAATAAGATCGAGCAACCCTTCAGACTACCAGCACTCTTATCCTCCTGTGAAAATAGGAGTGAAACGTTTTAAACTAGACAGCATAGCTAGTAGATAATTTAAAACATGGGTGGTTTTGTTCTGCTCCTTAGCTTCATACAAATCAAAATCAAACTACCCAGTGCCCACCTTGGATAAAGGATAGTGAAGCAACTGCTTGGGGCTGAATCTTTGATGAGATAGAAGAGATAAAGGCACAGAATCTGTTTGGGGCCATCAGGACAACATTTTCTTTGACAAAGGCAGAATCCCAGTGCAGCCATGGCTTTCCCCTCTAAAGCGAGCTTAAATCTGCTTGTTAAACTGTTTTGTACAAAGTTTGCAACTCTTCTTCTCTGATGTGAGCCTTGCAGAAGTTGTGTCCTTTTCGTGACCCTCCCATATACCCCAGCTGCTGCACCCGCGACAGTCCTTGGTAATAGTGAAGCCTGGCCTAAGTTCTACATTTAGAAACTCTGTATGCCAGAGGCAAAGAATCTTCCTGGGAGACCTTTGGTTCCCCAACCTTTACAGCAATGGCTCTCAAATTTTAATTTGCATAAGAATCACCTGGGGGTATCCTTTAAAAATTCAGATTCCATGGCAGCTCCTGCCCATTCCAATTCAGTAGGTTTGGGGTAGATAGAGTTTGGGGCTTTGTATTTTTCATAAGGACCCCAGCTTATTCTTTTTTTAATTTTTTTAAAATTTTATTGAAGCATAATTGATTTACAATGATTTACAGTGTTGTGTTATATTCAGTCATACATGTTCAGTTATACATATATATATTCTTTTTCACATTCTTTCCATCATGGTTTATTACAGGATATTGAATATCGTTCCTCGTGCTATACAATAGGACTGTGTTGTTTATCCATCTTATGTACAATAGCTTGCATTTGCTAATCCCAAACACCTAATCCATCCCTTCCCATCCCTTTCTTGGCAACAAGTCTGTTCTCTCTACCTGTGAGTCTGTTCCTGTTTCATAGATAACTTCATTCGTGTCATATTTTAGATTCCACCATTCCAGCTTATTCTGATGCAGGTGATCATTCTGGAAGACATTGGGAGAAATACTACTTTATAGTATTGTATAAATTCTTAATTTATGAAATATTCTTAATTTATAAAATATGTGATCATAAACACAAAGTAGAGAAGTTAAGTAGCCCCCTAGCCTGAATTGATTCATATATGCTACCATGAGTCAGAAACACTTCCCTACTTTAATTTGGGGACAATGGAGTGACAACAGGGACAGTAATAATAGTAGCACACCATAAGCCGTAGACTATAGGGACCTTGTTGAAGGAGTAAAAGCTTCAGAGATGTTTACTAGTTATTTAAACTTGAGCCACTGTTCCTTTATTTATAAAAGGGAGGTAGATTGCTATAAGCTTTGCAGGTGGCTCAAATGGTACGGAATCAGCCTACCAATGCAGGATACATGGGTTCAATCCCTGGTTTGGGAAGATCCCCTCATGGAGGAAATGGCAACGCACTCCAGAGTTCTCGCTGGGACAATCCCGTGGCCAGAGGAGCCTGGCAGGCCACAGTTCACAGGGTCATATAGAGTCAGACAGGACTGAATGGCTGCTCATGCACACATACACACACAGATTGCTGCGAAGGACCTAGCAACTACCAGGGGCCTGTCCCGGGTCTAGGCACACCTTAGGTTCTCAGTGCTAGTTCTGTCCTCTGTCGCCCCTGCAATGGTAGCAGGAGGTTAAGTGGCCTCTGGACCAGTCACTCCAGACTCTTGACCACATGACCTTTAGAAAGGTATGGGCCCCTGCCTGATTAAGTTTAAATGCTATAACAGAATACCATAGACTGGGTGGCTTGTAAACAGCAGAAATGTATTACTCATCCTTCTGCAAGTTCGGGAAGCCCAAGATCAAGGTGCTAGCAGATTCGATGTCTGGTGAGAATCCCTCCTCTGCTTCCTCGGTAACTTCTATTATGTCCCTAAATGTCAAAATGGCCTAGATAGAGAGCTCTCTTGCTGCTGCTGCTGCTAAGTCGCTTCAGTAGTGTCCGACTCTGTGCGACCCCATAGACGGCAGCCCACCAGGCTCCCCCGTCCCTGGGATTCTCCAGGCAAGAATACTGGAATGGGTTGCCATTTCCTTCTCCAATGCATGAAAGTGAAATGTCAAAGTGAAGTTGCTCAGTCGTGTCCGACTCTTAGCGACCCCATGGACTTCAGCCTACCAGGCTCCTCCGTCCATGGGATTTTCCAGGCAAGAGTACTGGAGTGGGGTGCCATTGCCTTCTCCGAGAGCTCTCTTAAAAGGACAATAATCCCATTCATAAGGGCTCCAGGGCATGACCTAATCACCTCCCAAAGACTCTACTTCCTAATACCATCACCTGGGGTATAAGATTTCAACATAAGAATTTTGAGGGGACCACAGGTTTTCCTTCTATACCAGTCCCCTTGAACCTTCTTCACAGACACTGCCTTTTACTTGAAATGAGAATATAAAATATAATTTACTTGATATGAGAGTATAAAATATAATTTCTAAATTAGAATATAATTTCTAATAAATGAGGCATACCTCATTTTATTTTGCTTTGATTCATTGTGCTTCTCAGATACTGTGTTTGTTTGTTTGTTTTTTTACAAATTGAAGGTTTGTGGCATGTATCAGTCACATCTATCAGTGACATTTTTCCAACAGCATTTGCTCACTTTGTGTCTCTGTGTTACCTTTTGGTAATTCTTGCAATATATCAAACTTTTGCATTATTTTTATAGTTGTCATGATGATCTCTGATCAGTGTTCTTTGATGTTATTGTTGAAATTGTCTTGTAGTGCCATGAACCATACCCTTATAACACAACAAACTTAATTTATGAATGTGTGTTCTGATGACTCCCCTGAGCAGCCATTGCCCAATGTCTCTTTCTCCTTGGGCCTCCCCATTTCCTGAAATACAACAATATTGAAATTAGACCAATTAATAGCCTCACAACAACTTGCAGGTATTCACATGAGATGAAGAGTTGCCCATTTCTCACCTTAAATCAAAAGCTAGAAATGATTAAGCTTAGAGGGGAAGGAGTGTTGAAAGCTGAGATAGGCTGAAATCTAGACCTCTCCTGCCAAACTGTTAGTCAAGCTGTGGATGCAAAGGAAAAGCTCTTAAAGGAAATTAACAGTGCTACCCCAGTGAATGATAAAAAAGCCAAACCATCATATTGCTGATATGGAGAAAGTTTGAGTGGTCTGGACAGATCAAACCAGCCACAACATTCCCTTAAGCCAAAGCCTAATCCAGAGCAAAGCCCTGACTCTCTTCAAGTCTGTGAATGCTGAGAGAGGTGAGAAGGCTGAGTAAGAAATGTTTGAAGCCAGCAGAGGTTGATTCATGAGGTTTAAGGACAGAGACCGTCCCTATGAAAGTATAAGGTGAAACAGCAAGTTATCCAGGAGGTGGATAGCTACAGCAAGTTATCCAGGAGGTGTGGCTAAGATAATTAATGAAGGGGACTACACTAAATCACAGGTTTTCATTACAGGTAATAAAATAGCCTTACATTGGAAGAAGATGCCATTTAAGACATTCATAGCTAGAGAGGAGGAGTCGAGGTCTGGCTTCAAAATTTCACAGGACAGGCTGCCTCTCTTGTTATGGGTTAATGCAGCTGGTGACTTCAAGTTGAGGCCAATGCTTAATTATTATTATGAAAACTCTAAATCCCTTAAGAATTAAGCTAAATGTACTCTGCCTGTGCTGTATACATAGAACAGCAAACCCTGAGTGACAACATACCTGTTTACAACATGGTTTACTGAGTATTTTAAGCTCATTGTCAAAAGCTATTCCTCAGGGGGAAAAAAATGTCCCTTTCAAAATATTACTGCTTGTTGACAATGCACCTGGTCACCCAGGAGCTCTAGTAGAGAGTTGTTATCATTATCGTTCAGTTGCTAAGTCGTGTCTGACTCTTTGCTACACCATGGACTGATGAGAGTACAAGAAAATCAGTTATTTTCATGCCTGCTAAGACAACACCCATTCTGAAGCCCATGGATCAAGAAGTAACTTCGATTTTTAACTCTTATCATTTAAGAACTACATTTCATAAGGCTAGAGCTACCACAGAGACAGTGGTTTCTCTGATGGATCTGGGCAAACTCAATTAAAAATTATCTGGAAAAGTTTCATCATTCCAGATGTCATTAAGAACATTCATGATTCATGAGAAAAGGTAAAAATATCAACATCAAACAGGAGATTGGAAGATGTTGATTCCAACCTTCATGGATGACTTTCTGAGGTTCAGAATTCAACAGAGGAAATACCTGAAGATGTAGTAGAAATAGCAAAAGAACTAGAATTAGAAGTGGAGCCTGAAGATGTGACTGAATTGCTGCAATCTCATGATAAAACTTTTTCAGGTGAGGATTTGCTTCTTATGAAAAAGAACAGATGAACAAAGAACAGAGTTTATTGAGATGGAATTTACTCCTGGTGAAGATGCTATGAACATTGTAACAATGACAGCAAAGGATATAGAGTATTACATAAACGTAGTCCCTAAAGCAGTGTCGATGCTTGAGAAAACTGACTCCAATTTGAAAGAAGTTGTCCTGTGGGTAAAATGCTATCAAACAGAGAAATCATTCATGACAGGAAGAGTCTGTTGATGCAGCAAACCTCATTGTTTGCCCATTTGTCTGATTTTAAGAAATTGCTGCAACCATCCCACCTTCAGCAACCACCACCTTGATCAGTCAGCAGCCATCAACATCAAGGCAAGACCCTCCAGCAGCAAAAAGATGGCAACTCACTACTACTCAGATGATGGCTAGCATTTTTTAAGCAATAAAGTGTCTTTCCATTAAGGTGTATTCATTGTTTTTTAAACATCATGCTAGCATACACTTAATATGTGGACATAATTTTTATAAGCACTGGAAAACAAAAAAAAATTGATGTGACTCACTTTATTGTGATATTCATTCTGTTGTGGTGGTCTGGAACCAAACTCATAATATCCCCAAGGAATGCCTGGATAAATGTAAAACTCACCGAGCCAGTGTTCTATACAGTTAGATCTATTACTGGCAAGTCGAAGCCGTAGGAAGGAGAGTGTTCATCACACTGACAGTCAGATGGATTCCTTGTACTATTCCGGAGATGAATGAAGACCAGTCCTGAACTAGTCTCAGGATATCATCTCTTCCTGGACACAGGGCACGTTCTTATATTTCAACTCCTTTTCAGTCAAACTTCATGAAGACCATCACCCTCCATCTCTAAAAGTTCAGCTTATTCAGATATTCTGCAGTACTTGCTGGAGGTAGAGACACGGATTTAGAGACCAGATCTGAAGAGGGATAGATTACCTTTCTTTTGAGGAAGTTTAAGGTTTGAAATTAAGTTCCTGTTCACGGAAGGCCAATCCACGTCAGCATTGATATAGACAGCAAAGGAGAGAAACAATTTCCAAAAACACTCTATCTTAGTTTTGCTAGATCTGCCATAATAAGGTATCACTAACTGGGAGAGGCTTCAACAACTTGCACAACAGAAATTTATTCTCTCACAATTCTGGAGGCTGGAGGTTCAAGGCAAGGTGATGGCGGTGTTATGCTCTTTCCGGAGGTGTTAGGGAAAATCGTTAAACTTCTGTGTTAGTTTCTGATAGTTCCTTGGCTTTTGACAACTTAAATCTTCACATCATCTTCACATGATGACATCCTGTATACATATCATATCCAAAGCTCCCCCATTTATAGGGACACCAGTCATATTGGATTAGGGGATCTTCCTGCTCTAGTATGACCTCATTTTAACCAAGTACATCTGGAAGACCCTATTTACAAATAAGATTACATTCTGAGATACTGAGGTTAGGATTTCAAAATATGAATTGGGAAGAAGGGACATGAACACTGTTTAGCTCCTATAACAGACTCTTACAGGAAATTTATTTGAGTGTTTGGTTAGGACTCAAATTTTTATATCATACAAAGACAAGATGACCTTAGCCTAAAATTTTTCCTAAAAAATTTATTATCTGGCCTCCACCATTTCATAGACATTTTTCAGTATGAGCCCTATGGAAATGTAAAAGACTTATTAAATATACCCAGAAATAGCTGAATGACTTAAGCTGGTGAGTGGGATCATATAATATTCACCACTTAAATGTTCTTGACTTTATACAGGGACTGACTCCTGAATGTTTTCCTGGAAGTCAAGCAATCGTTTTAAAATAAGCAATATGTCAGTCTTCTAATGGAACTAATAAGCCAATAAAACTAATAAAACTTCTCTCACTAAAATTATTAAAATTTACCTTCTTGAAACCATAAGGGAACAAAAAGTATCTCTGAGTCAAGTTATTTTTCATGGAAACTGACATTTAAATTAGAAATCACTTAACAGTGGTTAGACCTGAAATGTAAAAAGCATTATCTGAGATTAATGGTTAGCATACTCAGATGTCCACACAGCAGAGTGATCACATTTTAGGTTTACTTTTAAACTAATTTCATATGACAGGATCATGTTTGAATCCCATATGTTTTACTCTGAACCCCTGTTTGCATTCACTGAAAAGTTCTGCAAAGCAGATTGTTAAATTTTTTGTTTATTTTTCTGGGGGAAAAAAATGAAGGTTTTTAACAGAAACTAACAATACTTACCAAGATATTGTGATTAAGAAGGGCAAAGTTTCTAAAATGATGCTTGAAGGCATGTTTGAAATGGGTAATAGTCAAGGGTGTGATTAAAAACTTGTTCATTTGCATTATTTAAACAGCCATTGAATATCATTAATTTTTATTTGGTACTAACAGCACAGCCTATTGAATCAAAAGCAATCAAAATTGAAGTTGAGAACTCTCTAGTTCTTGACCACGTGTTTTCTTTATCTAGGGACAGGGTTTGTTTGTTTTCTCAATATTGCTTTTCTACCCAATTGTAGTTACTTAATCTCTCCAGCCATGAAATTAAAAGACGCTTACTCCTTGGAAGGAAAGTTATGACTAACCTAGATAGCATATTCAAAAGCAGAGACATTACTTTGCCAACAAAGGTCCGTCTAGTCAAGGCTATGGTTTTTCCTGTGGTCATGTATGGATGTGAGAGTTGGACTGTGAAGAAGGCTGAGCACAGAAGAATTGATGCTTTTGAACTGTGGTGTTAGAGAAGACTCTTGAGAGTCCTTTGGACTGCAAGGAGATCCCACCAGTCCATTCTGAAGGAGATCAGCCCTGGGATTTCTGTGGAAGGAATGATGCTAAAGCTGAAACTCCAGTACTTTGGCCACCTCATGCAGAGTTGACTCATTGGAAAAGACTCTGATGCTGGGAGGGATTGGGGGCAGGAGGAGAAGGAGACGACAGAGGATGAGATGGCTGGATGGCACCACTGACTCAATGGCCGTGAGTCTGAGTGAACTCCGGGAGTTGGTGGTGGACAGGGAGGCCTGGCGTGCTGCGCCAGGGGTCGCAAGGAGGTGGACACGACTGAGCGACTGAACTGAACTGAACTGAATCTCTCCATATCTGAGTTTTTGTTACAAACAAAATGGGGATGTTAAGTCTCAGTCATACCCATGAATATTGATGAACAAATAAAGTTCTTGTAGACTTGTCACTGTTCGTATGAATCAGAGCTTCAGTCACATTTCAGATCAGTGCTCTTTTCAAAATAAGTTGAGTGATAAAAGATGATCTGGTCTGGTCTATGCTTGTTATAGGGATTTGGGGTTGTAGGTACAAGCTAAGAGATCTCTAACCTGAAACATACGGGAGGAAGCTCCAGATGAGACCTTGTATGGAGCAAAGATTCAAGAAGTAGACCCATGGAAGGATTTTATTACCTTTATCTCTGGTGAACAGACTCATTGGAGAATGAGAATCTGGCCACTACTTTAAGTGTGTTTAACTTCTCAGACAGACAGTGGACTTTTTGTTCTTTATTCTTCCTTACCTAGGTCATTGACACAAGATCGGGCTTATCCTCAGTATTGAGAGAACAGTCCTCTGGTCACCCTCTTCCAGGAATATCTAATGGAGAGTCAGGGCTATTTCAGATGAATGTCTTATCTGTGCCTAGACCTGTGTATTAAACATATTATATAATTAGATTATGAATTAAAATCTAGAAATATCTAATAGAGAAAAGTTTCAAATAGGACATTTTCTGTCTTCCATTTTCACCTATGTCTTAATTCTCCTGCTATTCCCTGGTGGCTCAGAGGTTAAAGCATCTGCCTGCAATGCGGGAGACCCAGGTCCAATCCCTGGTTTGGGAAGATCCCCTGGAGAAAGAAATGGCAACCCACTTTAGTATTCTTGTCTGGAGAATTCCATGGAGGAAGGAGCCTGGTAGGCTACAGTCCATGGGGTTGCAAAGAGTTGGACACGACTGAGCTACTTCACTTTCACTTTCATATGTCCTAGTACATCTTACAAGTAATCAGTAATCCACTCCCCTCCCAAGCTGTGCTCAACTGTATTCTAACCTAAGCATCATGTCAACAGTGCCTCACCATCTCAGCTATTGTCATTGACTCTTTGTTTAACCCAGGTGAATGCTCCTGCATCTATCGGAATTTAAGATAACCTAACAAGTGAACTGTCTTTTGCCAAGGACACTAGGAAACCCTTAAAATGAAGTAAATTTGGAAAAGCTTCAAAGAATAATAGTCAGAGTCTCTTTTTCTCTTTTACACTGTAATTTCCAAATCCTACTTTTAAAAATTACTACAAAATTATATAAAGTTTCTTTCTTTTCACATGAAGGGAAAGAAGATGGTGGGTAAAAAATTTACTTGATAATAAAATACCATAGAGATATGGAGAGTGAAACTGACTTTTCTTGAGGTAATTATTGATATATGTCAGGGCACTCACTTTTCCAATTTGATATACACAACAACCACACACTTAGACTTAACTATGAATTTAATGTTATTGTGCTCATTTTACAGAGCAGAAAATTGAGTCTCACAAACGTTAACTTACCCAAGGTCATATGGCTATTAAGTGATAGAACATGGCTTTGACCAGGTTTTTCTGGCATTCTTTTTCTATTTTTCCAAGATGTTTTCTCCTTCATATGTAGATTCATGATAATAATATTCAGCTGTAATTTATTAAACTTCTACTACGTACTGTGTGCCTTATACCCATTATTACATAATCTTTCACTGCTCTAAAAAACAAAAGAATTTTATACATGAGAAAACTAAGACTCCTAAAGCTTGGGTAACTTGGCCAAGTTAAGATGTATGAGAGCCAGGATTCAAAACCTGATACAATTGATCCTCGTTATTCACGAATTTTATGCAGTCATCCCTGCCCCTTTATCCATGCTTTTGATTTCCATGGATTCAGTTGACTGTGGTCAATCATGTTCAAAAATATTAAATGGAAAATTCCAGAAGTAATCCATACATTTTATATCACACAGTCGTTTTGAGCGAAAGTGAAGTCGCTTAGTCATGTCCGACTATGTGACCCCATGGACTGTAGCTTGCATCAGGCTCCTCCATCCATGGGATTTTCCAGGCAAGAGTACTGGAATGGGTTGCCATTTCCTCCTCCAGGGGATCTTCCCAACCCAGGGGTCAAACCCAGGTCTCCTGCACTGCAGGCAGACGCTTTACCTTCTGAGCCACCAGGGAAGCTCATTTTGAGTAACAGGATGAAGTGTCCTGCTGTCCTACTCAGGACATGAGTCATCCCTCTGCCCAGTGTCAGCCACCATTATCCAGTCTAGTTTGGTCCTCTGTCCCATCACTTAGTAGCCATCTGGATTATCAGTGCTATGACATATGTTCAAATCATCTTTATTTTGCTTAATTATGGCCCCAAAGTACAAGATTCAGTTCAGTTCAGTTGCTCAGTTGTGTCCGGCTCTTTGCAACCCCATGAATCGCAGCATGCCAGGCCTCCCTGTCCATCACCAACTCCCGGAGTTCACTCAGACTCATGTCCATCAAGTTGGTGATGCCATACAGCCATCTCATCCTCTGTTATCTGCTTTTCCTCCTGCCTCCAGTCCCTCCCAGCATCAGAGTCTTTTCCAATGAGTCAACTCTTTGCATGAGGTGGCCAAAGTACTGGAGTTTCAGCTTTAGCATCATTCCTTCCAAAGAACACCCAGGGCTGATCTCCTTTAGAATGGACTGGTTGGATCTCCTTGCAGTCCAAGGGACTCTCAAGAGTCTTCTCCAACACCACAGTTCAAAAGCATCAATTCTTCAGTGCTCACCTTTCTTCACAGTCCAACTCTCACATCCATACATGACCACTGGAAAGACCATAGCCTTGACTAGACGGACCTTTGTTGGCAAAGTAATGTCTCTGCTTTTGAATATGCTATCTAGGTTAGTCATAACTTTCCTTCCAAGGAGTAAGCATCTTTTAATTTCATGGCTGCAGTCACCATCTGCAGTGATTTTGGAGCCCAAAAAGATAGTCTGATACTGTTTCCATTATTTCCCCATCTATTTCCCATGAAGTGATGGGACCGGATGCCATGATCTTTGTTTTCTGAATGTTGAGCTTTAAGCCAACTTTTTCACTCTCCTCTTTCACTTTCATCAACAGACTTTTTAGTTCCTCTTCACTTTCTGCCATAAGGGTGATGTCATCTGCATTTCTGAGGTTATTGATATTTCTCCCAGCAATCTTGATTCCAGCCTGTGCTTCTTCCAGCCCAGCATTTCTCATGATGTACTCTGCATATAAGTTAAATAACAGGGTGACAATAT
>NW_011494797.1:1207097-1207481 GCF_000754665.1 Bison bison bison | reverse complement strand
TGTTGCTTCCTGACCTGCATATAAGTTTCTCAAGAGGCAGGTCAGGTGGTCTGGTATTCCCATATCTTTCAGAATTTTCCAGTTTCTTGTGATCCACACAGTCAAAGGCTTTAGCATAGTCAATAAAGCAGAAATAGATGTTTTTCTGGAACTCTCTTGCTTTTTCTATGATCCAGCAGATGTTGGCAATTTGATCTCTGGTTCCTCTGCCTTTTCTAAAACCAGCTTGAACATCAGGAAGTTCACGGTTCACATTTTGCGGAAGCCTGGCTTGGAGAATTTTGAGCATTACTTTACTAGCGTGTGAAATGAGTGCAATTGTGCGGTAGTTTGAGCATTCTTTGGCATTGCCTTTCGTTGGGGATTGGAATGAAAACTGACCTT
>NW_011494797.1:1193928-1206871 GCF_000754665.1 Bison bison bison | reverse complement strand
ACAGCATCATTTCAGGATTTGAAAGAGCTCAACTGGAATTCCATCACTTCCACTAGCTTTGTTCGTAGTGATTCTTTCTAAGGCCCACTTGACTTCACATTCCATGATGTCTGGCTCTAGGTGAGTGATCACACCATCGTGATTATCTTGGTCATGAAGATCTTTTTTGTACAGTTCTTCTGTGTATTTTTGCCACCTCTTCTTAATATCTTCTGCTTCTGTTAGGTCCATACCATTTCTGTCTTTTATCGAGCCTAACTTTGCATGAAATGTTCCCTTGGTATCTCTAATTTTCTTGAAGAGATCTCTAGTCTTTCCCATTCTGTTGTTTTCCTCTATTTCTTTGCATTGATTGCTGAGGAAAGCTTTCTTATCTCTTCTTGCTATTTTAAGCATAACTAGTGCAAGACTAGTTATGCTTAAAATGGAGATATTCTGTTACTGTACCTAATTTATAAATGAAACTTTATCATAAGTGCTTGTGCTCTTCAAGGTTTCAGGCATCCACCAAGGGGTCTTAGGATGTATTTCCCTCAGATAAGGGGAGACCACTGTATTTGCAAATTTATCTGCTCAGTAAAATTTATTTGTAATCTCAAAAGCAATAGTCGTAGAGCTTTGCAGTCATTTGCAGACATGTGCAAAGCTGCAAAAATTTGAGTCACCCCACATGCATGCTCCCAACAAAATAACCCTCTGCCTTCTTGTTTCAGCTCCTACTGTAAATAAGCATCCTTTTCCAATCTACTTAGTGCCACATTTTCCCTATCTTTGTGTTTTTCTTTGGTAATGTTGCTGCTTGACATGGCCCCCAAGCTCAGGGCTGAAGTGCTGTGTAGTGTTCCTAAGCACAGGAAGGCTACAATGTGCTGTACTAGGAAGTTATAGTTGGCCTTGAGTCCAATGTTAATGAAATAAATATATGTCTTTAAATAGAACACACATACATAATAAAGGCTATGTATTGATTGGCTGACCAGAGGCTCACAGGAACCAATGTCCCATAAGACCAATGCCTTGTTCAATATTCATTAATTCCATCTCAATGAACCTATAGACCATAACTCCTGCAAATAACAAGAGGCAACTGGATTTGTGTTTCCAGTGTCCAATTCTGCTACTACTCACCCCTGACACGCCACATGTTCTTGTGAGATGATAGTGTTCTCTTTTGTGTGGTAGACTGTTGTCATTTTGATTCCAGTTTCCCACAAAACCATGCTTCGTCACCACAACCACGACAAACTCATTCAAACGTGATGCCACTCCATCACCGTTTGGGCTTGGAACCAGTAGATTTTCACCTTCGTGACAAAGAAAAAACAACACAGTGCCCAGTAAAGCAAGTTCATAAACTGTTTATTTAAATTGATTTAGCTTAGAGCAAGTTTATATACATAAATAATTTGTATTTTGTGAGAGTCAGATTCTGAAATGAAGATGCAAATTGTGGGGCTCAAAGAGGTGCTGAGGGCTCTCAGTATCCTCATCCCAGTGATGGAGTTCACACTTGGGTCTAGAGAAATAAACAAATGCACAGTGTCAGTCTCCTCCCATTTTGTGATGGCTTTGTCTACACCATGAGCCTTCTGGAGTTAAGCCCTTGCTCTGAAGGAGGTCATTTCCCCTATAAATTTCTCCATTGAGAAAACTAAGAAATATATCAGCAAGGATGATATGTTTAACACTGCAAAGGGTACTGAAGAAGTTGAAAGCCTAAAGGATTGTACATCCATGATTTCTAAATCAACTTATTTGCTGAGATACCAGCTTTCCTCCAGCCCATGTGGTAAAATCTAAGATGAAATGGAACTGGAATCTAAATGCGCCAAAGCCTGGCTTTATGGCAGGCTGAGTGTTCTGAATGAGTCACCGTACCTCTTAGAAACACGACTTCCCCATCTATAATTCAGGAGACACAGGTTCGATCCCTGAGTGAGGAAGATGCCTTGGAGGAGGAAACGGCAACCCACTCCAGCATTCTTGCCTGGAAAATCCCATGGACAAAGGAGCCTGGCAGGCTACAGTCCACGGGGTTGTACAGAGTCGGACACAACTGATCAGCTGAGCACACCTCCAAAGATTCTAATCAGTGGAAATGCAAATGACTCACTGTGTAGAGGATTCTATAGTTGACGAAGTGTGTTATTTGCATACATTGTCTCAATGATGCTCATATCTACTTTGTCAGTTAAGCATAATTATAATTATTACCATTTTGTGAGAAAGTCTTTGCAAACAGAAGGTTCCTGCATAAGTCCTGCGAATGTTAAAAAAAAAAAAATCAATGATTTCGAAGGCAGTGAAAAGAAGATTGTTAGCATTATAATCCTTGCTTCATATGAAAGAAAAATAAAAAGGAATTGGAACCAAATATGCGACTGCCTAGCTTAAATTAAAAGGACCCTTACACAAAGTGACAAACCAAGATAGCTCGTGGGCTGAAACCCAGGTCACACTCTGAGCTCTGTGACATATACCCTGATGTTGAAATGTGTTCCAAATTGCGCAGAGTTGCTATAGGGACTACTGGGGCCCTAGGTTAATGAGTTAAGGAAATAATTATAGTAATAGCCAGGGAAGCATGTAAAATTTGTGTCACCCAATCTATGATGTGATGTTTTTCCTCTTAAAAATTACTGTATCATTTCATCAGTCTGGGTAGGCTGAGGGATGCAGCAGAAATGATCAAGCCAAAATTCTTGGTGGCTTCTCATAATAAAGGTCTATTTCTCAGACTACACGATTATTCCATACTGGTTCTGGCTTACCTCCCTAGCTCTTACTCTAGATCTCAGGCCAAGGGTCTTCCCCCTTATCTTGACTGTGGCCAATTGCAAAGATAAAAACAAAAGGGCTCTTGCACCAGCAACTAAAAGCTCTGTTCTGGAGTTGATATGCATTGCTTCACTCTTAGTTCATCTGTAACCCAAACACAGAGAGACAAGAACCACAATCCAAGAAGTACCTGAAGGGGGAAATGAACGGAATTTATTGGATTGGCCAAAAAGTTCATCGGGTTTTTCTGTATCATCTTATGGAAAAACCCAAACGAGCTTTTTGGCCAACCCAATAGCTTGAAGGAGAGGTGAAAAGAGACTTAGGAGAGAGGAGTTTTCTTTGACTTGTGGACTCTTCTATAGCACAAGTTTGCCAAAATTGCCAGTGCCAGCTTCAGCGGCATTAACAGAAGAGTGGAATCCAAAACCAAGGAGAAGACAATTCTATTCTCACCGCTGCTCACTTACATTTAGTAGAAACCTTTAGGAACAGATTTTCCTTCCAGAAATGAGAGCATTGTCCGTTTTGTGTTTCATATATTGCTGTGAAAAATTATGAGGTCACATGATTTTGTGCCATTTGTTGTTCAGTTGCTCAGTCATGTCTGACTCTGAGACCCCATGGACTGCAGCACACCAGGCTTCACTGTCCTTCACCATCTCCCAGAGCTTGTTCAAACTCATGTCCACTGAGTCAGTAATGCCATTCAACCATCTCATCCTCTGTCGCCCCATTCTCCTCCTACCTTCAATCTTTCCCAGCATCAGGGTCTTTTCCAATGAGTTGGCTCTTTGCATCCAGTGGCCAAAGTATTGCAGCTTCAGAATCAGTCCTTTCAATGAATATTCAGGGTTGATTTCCTTTAGAATTGACTGGTTTGATCTCCTTGCAGTCCAAGGGAGTCTCAAGGAGTCTTCTCCAGCACCACAATTTGAAAGTCATCAATTGTTCAGCGCTCAGCCTGCTCTATGTTCTTTTGTAACATTCAATTCAGTTCAGTTCAGTTCAGTCACTCAGTCATGTCTGACTCTTTGCGACCCCATGAATTGCAGCATACCAGGCCTCCCTGTCCATCACCATCTCCCGGAGTTCACTCAAACTCCTGTCCATTGACTCGGTGATGCCATCCAGCCATCTCATCCTCTGTTGTCCCCTTCTCCTCCTGCCCCCAATCCCTCCCAGCATCAGAGTCTTTTCCAATGAGTCAACTCTTTGCATGAGGTGGCCAAAGTATTGGAGTTTCAGCTTTAGCATCATTCCTTCCAAAGAACACCCAGGGCTGATCTCCTTTAGAATGGACTGGTTGGATCTCCTTGCAGTCCAAAGGACTCTCTAGAGTCTTCCCCAACATCACATTAGACATGTATTAATATATATTTCACCCTTAACTAATAAGTGTTTGATATTTTTTCACTAACTGTGTCAAGAAATATTGAAACCTGACAGAGCAGAAAATGTTTTTCATGGTTGGGGGATGAGGATTGTCTGAGAAACTATTATTTCTAGAAATGATTGTCTTTATAAGAAAACTTGTTTCATCTCTAGCTAAAATGACAGACTAAAATTAGGCAGAAGGAGTGTAGAGTGCTTCCAAAGAGGTGCAAATATCCCAGGGTGAAACACCCTAGAAAGTGAAGAGCTTCTATTTTCACCATACACACACACACACACACACACACACAGGCCTAAAGAATATTCTCCAATCCTGAAAAGATTGATGGCCCAAAGCCACCTCATCCTCAAGTGGCGACATCCTTTCCAACACATATATACTCTCTTTGGTTACAAAAAAAAAAAAAAACTAGACAGATGAGTTTAAAATGGGATTTTTCAAAATGCTGTTAACAAGTTTGGGAGGAGTAACCAGGCAGATATAAATGCTGGCTGTGGGGATTACTTACGTTTAATGTGCTAAATATGAGATGCATTTCAAGAATTATTTCCCGGCTGTATTGTTGGAATGCTAAAGTCTAAATATGGTAATGTGAAACACTATCAAATCTGGTGGGAACCGGAATATACTTTATTTTGCAACCCTACAAGGGAAAAATATTTTGGCAGTTGGATAAGAATGTAGCAGAATCGAGATTTCGTGCTGACATCAGTCACAACTCTGTTCGTGAGACGATATTCATTCTAAACACAATTGTGTTTGATTTATTGTTATTTAACATACATTTAATTACTCCTTTCATTAACTTTTCCTAATTGTCTCTAAGTATTATTTGCCTTTGGTGGAATAAACTTGTTATTTTTATGATCTCAGAAAGGCAGGATGGGGAATAATTGTATCAGGTGTAAGCTGAGTCTGTAAGTACTTATTTTCCAACACACAAGCAAAAGCCCTGGAAGGTCTGGTTATCAAAGGGTATTTCATGTAGGGATATCATGAGAATATTTATTGGTGTTTGTTTCAGTTTTGGCATCCAACCCTTAATTTTTTAATTTCCGTTTTACAGTTGCTGCGTAAAGGCATAATAACCACTTGAAACATGTAGCTTGAATAGGAGAGAAACTATAGGAGCCAAGGAGGATTTTAATTATAAACTCCACTTCAGCAAAATTGCCAGCCATGAAAGTGTGGCTGGGCAAGTATTTAGGTTAGGGTTGGGTGGTGTATGAAAACATTTGCAGTTGGATCATCTTCCCCCAGCTCAAGAACACAAAGTTAAAAGGTTAGCTTCATTGACTCCAGCCAGTCAGACCCAAAGCAACCTCGCAATTGCACCGCCATGTGAAAAGTAGAGATAAAAAGAATGCTTCGATAATCCAGGTTAAAATATATGAATGAAAAGACGACAGTAACTCACAGAGAAATCAGTGTAACTCTTCACTGCAGCACACCCGAAATTGACCGTTGCAGGGAAGGTCTTCAAGACTGCGTGAAAGTGAAAGTGTTAGCCGCTCAGTCACCTCCCACTCTTTGCGAGGCTATGGACTGTAGCCCCCCGAGGCTCCTCTGTCCATGGGATCCTCCAGGCAAGAATACTGGAGGAGATTGCCATTGCCTTCTCTAGGGGATCTTCCCAACCCAGGAATCGAACGCACGTCTCTTACATCTGCATTGGCAGGTTCTTTACCACTAGCACCACCTGGGAAAGTGACCTAAGGACAGCCTCTCATATAAATGCATAGCAGAAAATAAATGATAGTTGTTACTTTTTGAACTGTGACCATTATTGAAATAAGCATAAGGATAGTCACCATGCATGACTGCACTTTGTGTCAGGCATTACAATAAGTCTTTCTCATCGAATCCTCATATAAATGCAATGAGGTAGGTAGTATTTCAGGTGCGGAATTTGAGGCGGGAACAGGTCAGGCATGAGGGGATGGGCTGCATGGAGATTCTTCTAAACATTTCCCAGCACATCAGGCTTCACAGAGGTCCCTGACAGAGAACTGGTAGAAGCCTAGCTGTGTCCCCACGGCTACATGGTTTAGACCCTGGTTGAATTGATCACTGCTGTTCCCCAGTGCCCTGCACAGGGTTTGGTGTGCAGTGGATGTCCAATAAATTTTCATTACTATGATGAATGGGTGAGTGAATGATAAATATTGCTGTATTCAAGTCTTTACATGGACCCAACAGACAATTCCAAGGACCCATGGGCTGATGGTACTCAATCATAAAGGCTGTAGAGATAGCTCACTACTCTGGAGCCTAGAAGAATCCAACCATGCAGAAAGAGGGAATATCACTAAGCAGAAAATTTTAAACTATTATCTTGGCTGTTGGCCTTGGTGGCACTATTTCTGAAAAAGCACATTCAGAAATGTTGACCAGCCTGCTTCCCTGACTCCCTGGTAGACCCCAAGAATAAAGAAAGCATCAGAAATAAATTTTATTTTCTAATTAATTTTCTGTATAAAGGGCTTTCCCCTGCCCAGATACAAAGGGCAACATTAAAGGCATGAGATTATTAAAAATTAATGCTAAACTCTGTTATCAGAGGGTTTGCTTATTTTATTGTTATTAAAAATGCAAATAGATGGGGTGAAACATTTTCGGCCTGAAAGGGATCTCAGCAAATGGTTTTCTTATCATGAAAATGCAAGCTAAGCACAGTGATCTTGTCCTATGCTCAGTTTTTCCTAATATTGGGGTCAGAAAAATAAATGTCAGAGGAAATAGTACATTTTATTTAATAAAGCAAAAGAGGAACAAAATAATCTGACTATTCACATGAAGAAACATATCTGCTTTTGCTACTTCCATAACTAGCCCTCTGTTTTAATCATTAAAAAAACAAATATTTCACAATATTCCTTGCTGATCTCAAGAAACTATATAAGAAAAATGACAAAGGGCCAAATTGCAACTGTGTGTGTCTGTTGTAAACTAGAAGAACTAGCCGTGTTGTGACAGTGAGGCAGGAGAAATGTTAGCTGTCCATAAGACAGAATCATTTAAAAGAGTACCCCCGAACCCCCCAAAAATGTATTCTCTCAGAAAGCAAAGATCTTCATGGCAGATCTATTTCTTTAGCAAGATGTAGCCATGGCCTGTTGAAAATCCACTACTCGTGGTCTAATGACTAACCCATTCATTCCTAAAAATACTCCTTTCATAAAGCCATGTTTAGCTTAGTCCTCACTTTAAATTTAAACAGGAACTAATAGTACTGCAAGCTCTTTGCTTCCTTTCAGTCTAAGCAAATTTGGGGCAGTGGGAGGGGAAAGGACCAGGAGAGAAGTTTCCAGCAGCAGTATCACACACACGCACACACACCCAACACACCATCCAGAGCTTTCATGGGCGTCTGCCCCCGACACCCTGGCATTGACAGAACTCTGAACAACAGACCCTTCTCTGAAACATGCTTGTTTTAGATCCTTATACAACTTTTTTTAAGTACAGGAAATCTACATTTTTGCCAAAGAAATCACCCTCTTTGGGGAGTTTTGTTTTGTTTTGCTTTTGTCAAAGAATGTTTAGCTCATACCTTTTCTAGAACCAGTGTGGCTAAATCTGTAACTTTCCTTTTAAAAAAACATATTTGGTAATTAAAAAGCAAGTGTGAAAAGCTTATGGTTTTTATTCAACCACAACACATTTTTTAAAATTCTGTAATGGCCTATAAATTGGCATTAATGATCACCTGCTCCAGAAACCTCGGAAACAGGAGGCTGAAAGGACATCCATGTGTTTTTATGTGTCTCGGATGCCTGACTTGGGGCCAAGTTGAGAGCTTTGGAAAAAATAGAAAGGACTCCACTGACTGGCTGCTTGTTAGAGTTTTAGGCCAAAAAATAGTTGAGTCAAGCACCACCATGTGTAACCAGATTTAATTATGGTCTATGTAAAAAGAACTTGAGCAGTCTCCAGGAGATAGTGGAGGAAAGAGAAGCCTGGCGTGCTGTAGTTAATGGGGTCACAAAGAGTCGTACACGACTCAGCAACTGATCAACAACAAATACCGCATTTTAAATCCTGCAGGAGTTTACAGTAGCTCAAGGTTTTACATTTTTCTTGTTTCTAGTGGGACCAGCATATATGGAAATGACTTGCATGAGAGGTCAGGCTGGCCTAATTTGTATTTCCTTCCAAAGCTCTGTGAGACATTAATAAATATATACTATAAGGTACCCAGTCACTGTCATCTTAAAAACCTGTAAGGAAATAAAAATATGAGAAATCGAGTCCTATTTATGAGTATCAGAGGAACTGGCCCTGTTAAGAGAATCATTTCAGGAGAGAATTGTGTAAAACTCAAGAGCAGTAGTTTACAAACAGTCCCAGGAGATGCTGGAAAACCAGAAATCATTAATCTTGCTGTCAATCAAAGACTCATTTTGTAAAGCAAATAGTCAACTCCTAATTTATCTCTTTTGTATGTTCAACCTCTTGTATACCAGTATTTCTTTGAGCAGGGGACAGGTCTTTGAGGCTCTGTAGATATTTCAGTGAGAGTCGAAAGCACTAGCTTTCCAAGTATGAGAGAGGGTCAGGGTCCAGTGGTTATTTATAAAGCACTTATTTGTGACAGGAACTGTGCTGGATCAAGAGTGTGACCCATCACTGAATTAATCACCTTTCATCCCTCTACTGCCTCGTGAAACACATGTGACATTAATTTTACCAATGAAAGCTAGAGAGATGGAATGTGTGTGTTCAGTCACTCAGTGATGTCCGACGATTTGTGACCCCATGGACGGTAGCCCGCCAGGCTCCTCTGCCCATGGAATTCTCCAGGCAAGAATACTGAAATGGCTCTCCATTTCCCCCTCCAGGGGATCATCCCAAGCCAGGGATCAAATTCTTGAGTCTTTTGCTTATCCCACGTTGTCAGGTGGGTTCTTTACCCCTGCGCCATGTGGGAAGCCAAGATATGCATACACATACAGCTGATTCAGTCTGCTGTGCAACAGAAGCTAGCACAGCATTGTAAAGCATTTACTCTCCAATACAAAATTAATTTAAAAACAATTTTACCAATGAGGAAACTGAGTCTCAGAGAGGTGGTTGAAAGCCAAGTTTTGGCTAAAAGAGTAGTTGAGTCAAGCACCAAATTGTGGTAGTAAGTGGTAGAGGCAGAAATTCAAACTTACTCCAAAAACCATGCCATTTACCTTTCTGAAGCTTCTGTGGGAAAGGGGTGAGGATATATGGGTAAACACAATAAAATTCCATTTTTACTGCTAAACTCTGTATTTTTACTGTGTCTAGTACAGTAGCACTAGAATATTAATACTAGGGTATTAATTGACACAAAATTTTCCTGGAATCATATACTACCACAGGTGATGTTATGTATGGAGATGACTACTTCATATAACACTGAAGCCAAAAATTTGTCTCTGTCACTGAAAATATGTTGAAATTGAGGGAGAAGAGATTGTATCTTCTATTTGCTTTTTTTTTTTACATTATTTTTGTTACTTTCTTAGAGATACAAGTGATAACACATTAATGTGACCCAAGTATTGTTTTTTTTTTTAATTTTTATTGGAGTACAGTTGCTTTACCAAGTTATGTTAGTTTCTACTCTACAGCAAAGTGAACCAGCTATACGTATACATGTAGCCCCTCTTTTCTGGATTTCCTTCCCATTTAGGTCACCGCGGATCACTGAGTAGCGTTTTCTGTGCTGTACAATAGGTTCTCATTAGTCATAAACCTCTTAAGGCTTATCTCACAAACTATGGGATCCAAACTTGGACATTGACCTAGGAGAGTAACTCCTTTATTCAAAATTTTCAGGGAAGTTTCTCTCCTTCCCAGAAAATAAAGAGATCATCAACTACAGACACTAGAAATACTTAAATTGTGTGGACAAAATATATATGTTTTGAAGGGTAACATACCTCTGGGAAAAAAATGGAAATCCTTTCATATACTACAACATGGATGAGTTTTAAGGACATTATGCCAAGTGAAATAAGCTATTCAGAAAGACAAATATTGGGTAATTTCACTTACCCAAGGTATCTGATGTAGTCACACTTCTAGACACAGAAAGTTAGATTGATAATTGCCAAGGGTTGGGGCTGGAGGAGGAGTTTTTCAGTGGATAGAGATTCACTCATGAAAGATGAGAAAGTTCTAGAGATTTGCTGTACAACAGTGTACATATGGTTACCAACCCTGCTCTATATACCTAAAAAATATTGTTTAACCACAATAAGAATTTTTAAAAGGCTGCATGATGTATATATATGGTATCTAGAAAAATGGTACCAATGAACCTGTTTTCAGGGCAGGAATGGAGACGCAGATGTCATGAACGGACTTGTGGACACAGCTGGGGAAGGAGAGGTGGGATAAATTGAGAGAGCAGCATAGAAGTATAGACACTACCATGTGTGAAATAGCAAGCTAGTGTGTATAACAGAGGGAGTTCAGCCTGGTGCTCTGTGACAACCTAGAGGGGTGGGATGGGGGTGTGTTGGGAGGGAGATTTAAGAGAAAGGGGATACATGTGGACTTGTGGCTGATTCATGTTGCTGTATGAAACCAACACAACATTGTAAAGCAATTATCCTCCAATTAAAAATAAATTAAAAATTTTTAAAAGCTGCATGACAAATCCTAAGGAGAGCTGGGCACAACTTCTAAGAACAGTGTTGAACTGGAGTTCAAAGAGTGAGCTGCAAGGTACACACTCCAGTAGTTCTGAGTTTTCAAGACCATTTTGAACACTCAAGTCAGGCAGAAGGAGCCAATGAAGAAGTTTTCTAAATCTCTTTGCAAGCCTCTCTCACAGTTCAATGGGACTTTTCCAAATATCCATTCCATGAGCATTCTCAAAGGAAGCAGAATGCTACTTGGTTTGTGGCCAGACGCCTGCATCCTCAATGAGCCACCTTGCTTCACTGAGGCTCTAAAATACTCCTCAGAGAACCTTTGATAAGCCTAGAAACACTCATTTCTATGTGTGAGAAGCACTGATTGGCTTGTGTGGTAGAGTGTATGCGTGCTAAGTCACTTCAGTCTTGTCCAACTCTCTGCCTGCCAGGTTCCTCTGTCCATAAAATTCTCCAAGCAGGAATACTGGAGTGGGTTGCCATCCCTCCTCCAGGGGCTCTTCCAGACCCAGGGATCAAACCCGCATCTCTTGTATCTCCTGCATTGGCAAGTGTGTGGTAGAGTAAGCACGAATATTGCCTGATTATTCTGTGTGTGTGAAAGAGTTAGTTGCTCAGTCATGAAAGACTCTTTGCTATCCGATGAACTATAGCCTGCCAGGCTCCTTCATCCATGGGGTTTTCTAGGCAAGAATACTGGAGTGGGTTGCCATTTCCTTCTCCATGGGATCTTCCCAACCCAGGGATCAAACCTGAGTCTCTTACATTGTAGGCAGACTCCTTACTGTCTGAACCACAAGGGAAGCCCTGAGGTAAAACATTTTCTGGGACACCAAGATTCAAAAACTTAGATTTGCATGTTCCAAGTGCCCTGAAAGATTTTCTACAGTGTTCTACTGCCAAATGACTTTTTGAAAAATCTGAACTTGTCCCTCAAAGCTTTGACCAAAATGAAACCCTTAGGAGAAAGCAGTTATAAAGCTATAGAGTTATGTGAAAACATAGAGGACCATTCAGTTAGTCAGAGACTTGTGATGTTAAGAAAACCAGAGATTGGCTAAGCAGCTAGAAGGGACCACTGGGGTTAATTCAGAGGTCCTTGGGGTCTTAACTAAACAGGTGAGGAAACTGAGACTCGGAAAACCCATCTTATCCAGTATTAATAGTGACAGAAGGAGGGAATACTTTTGCTAAAGTGTTTATGTTAGCTCAACCATGGTAACCCCTCACTGCTTTTTTTTTGTTTGTTTTTGTTTTTGTTTTAGAAAGAAAAGGCAACATTTTATTTATTTGTAAATATTCTCAAAAGCCCACGGATTTGGTTCATGTATTTTTTTAATTTTATTTTATTTTTAAACTTTACAATATTGTATTGGTTTTGCCAAATATCAAAATGAATCCACCACAGGTATACATGTGTTCCCCATCCTGAACCCTCCTCCCTCCTCCCTCCCCATACCATCCCTCTGGGTCGTCCCAGTGCACCAGCCCCAAGCATCCAGTATCATGCTTTTTATTAAACTATTAGTTGGCTTAAAACTGTACTTGGTCCCTGTTTATGGGAGAGTTTAATAACGGCTATCTACAATAATAAGAGATATAGTAATGTTTATCTTTTTATTTCCTCTGAGGATTTTGGAGTGTTGCCTCATCATTAATTAAAGAATGCTCTTCTGAGTCCCCCTAATAGATAGCTATTAGTAACCCCATTCTTAAAGTAAATGTAATTCTGAGCAATTAGGTAGGTCTGAGAGGCACCACATCCCTGAGCTCATGGAGGCAGTGGATGTTCTGCAGACCTGCAGGAAACAGACCCTTGGTCATTTCCATTGCAAGTATTTGCCCCTGAACTAAAACAAAACCCACACTTAGATACTGAGCTGTTGATTCAAACAAGAAATTGTGTTGTCAGCAAACATTATCCTCAATGGTGAAAAATTGAAAGCATTTCCTCTAAAATCAGGAACAAGACAAGGGTGCCCACTTTCACCATTACTATTCAACATAGTTTTGGCCACAGCAATCAGAGCAGAAAAAGAAATAAAAGGAATCCAAATTGGAAAAGAAGAAGTAAAACTCTCACTATTTGCAGATGACATGATCCTCTACATAGAAAACCCTAAAGAATCCACCA
>NW_011494797.1:1174129-1193756 GCF_000754665.1 Bison bison bison | reverse complement strand
TTTGATATTTGGCAAAACTAATACAATTATGTAAAGTTTAAAAATAAAATAAAATTAGAGAAAAAAAAAATAAATCACTTTATTACATGAAAAAAAAAAAAAAAAAAATTGTGTTGAGAGCATCAGGGGCTTTCAGGATGGATATGACAGTCCCTGTTCTCAGATAGGATGCATAAAATAGACAACTGCATAAAATCCAAAATACAAGGTAAAATATGTATTATGAAAGAAGTGCTCTGAAGGGGGAAGGGAGTGAGAATATAAATCAAGATGAAGAGATCAGGAGAAGCTTCAAGATGAAGGTGACTTTGAGCAAGTTATTTAAAGACAAAATATTCCTGTGATCAGATTTAGAAGCATGCATGCCTGGAAAATCTCATGGACAGAGGAGCCTGGTGGGCTCTAGTCCCTGGGGTCGCAAAGATTCAGACATGACTGAGCACACACACGTGTGTATGTACATTTATTCATTCTAAAAGATTTTCCTGCACATACTATGGGATCTGGTCTAAGTTCTGAGGTAGAGAAGATGAGGCAGAGGAAAAAAAAAGTGGAGACGGAGCTCCTCCAACATCATAACGTTTCCCTGGCGTATGCAGGGGAAGCAAAAAGCACTTTTTCCCCTTGCAATTTCAGATGCATAAATAGCCTCAGGCGTGTAAATGCCTAGTAAAGAGTGAAACTTGGAAAAGGGATTGGAAGCTCCTTGGGAAATGCCTCTGAAGGCGTGAGTCAAGTCTCAGTACTCCAGGGGGAGTGTTCAGAAGGAAAAAGGAGAGGAAACCAGATCCAGGAAGTCTGTGGGTTGGCTTTGCCTCCTGTACTCAGAGTGAGCAGATTCTCCATTGACAGCAGTGGAGAGAAATGGGACAAAGATGTGAGTGAGGCGCCATGAGGACATGCATGGCCCAAGGAAAGACTTGAGCCTTTGCTCAAACTCATGTCCATCGAGTCAGTGATGCCATCCAACCATCTCATCCTCTATCATTCCCTTTCTTCTCCCACCTTCAGTCTCTCCCAGCATCAGGGTCTTTTTCCAATGAGTGGCTCTTTGCATCAGGTGGCCAAAGTATTGGAGCTTCAGCATCAGTCCTTCCAATGAATATTCAGGGTTGCTTTCCTTTAGGATTGACTGGGTTGATCTCCTTGCAGTCCATGGCAGTCTCAAGAGTCTTCTCTAGCAACACAGTTTGAAAGCATCAATTCTTCAGCGCTTAGCCTTTTTTATGGTCCAACTCTCACATCTCATTTCCACTACTGGAAAAACCATAGCTTTGACTATACAGACCTTTGTCAACAAGGTGATGTCTCTGCTTTTTAATACACTGTCTAGGTTTCATAACTTTCCTTCCAATGAGCAAGCGTCTTTTAATTTCATGGCTGCAGTCACTGTCCACGGTGATTTTGGAGCCCAAGAAAATAAAGTCTGTCACTGTTTCTATTTTTCCCCATCTATTTGTCTTGAAATGATGGGACCGGATGCCATGGTCTTCGTTTTTTGAATGCTGAGTTTTAAGCCAGAGTTTTCACTCTTTTACCTTCCTCTTTCACTCTCCTCTTTCACCTTCAACTAAAGAGGCTCTTTAGTTCCTCTTCACTTTCTGCCATTAGGGTCTAGAAACTAGATGCTTCAAATCACCTTCTGCATTAAAGGCATTATTGATAAAGTTGTTAAGGAATTTATTTTTATGAAAGGACAGTTTCCTGGGAATTTTACCCCTGAAATAGTTAGTAAATAAGTTAGTAAAGACTAAAATTAAATGTTGCCTTGTCAGTTGTTTTGGAATTCTGTATACTGTCTAGAAGCAAAAAGTTAAACATTTTAGGGTACTCAGTTTGGCTTCCCTGGTGGCAGAGATGGTAAAGAATCCACCTGCAAAGGGGGACACATGGGTTTGATCCCTGGGTTGGGAAGATCCTCTGAAGGAAGGCATGGCAACCCACTCTAGTATTCCTGCCTGGAGAATCCCCGTAGACAGAGGAGCCTGGCGGGCTACAGTCCATGCGGTCACAAAGAGCTGGACACAACTCAGAGACTAAGTACAGCCCATACAAGTGACAGCTTTTGGCTCTGAATCCTACTTAGCTCCTCTTGGAGGATCAGCAACTATTTGTCTTTCAAAAGTGGTTTATGAGGAGATGTACTGTGTGAAGGAGGTTCCTGGGTCCACTGGACCCAGTTTTCTTTAGGAAGTGATGCTTACATGCTTAAACTCAAGGAAGCACTGAGTGAAAAATCAATCTCGGAGACCAGGGGTTAAGTTGGGAGCTTAAGAGTTGACTCTGAGTGAGTGTTTAAGAGTATCCATAGCTGATTTGCCAGCTGCTAGACAAGAGAGTTTTCTTTTTTTTTTCTTTTTTTTTGTAAATTGCAGTGAAGTGGGCCTTACAGGTACAAGAATTACAAAACAGCATCTCTCTTGTGCTACTCCAAAGGCACAAGGCTTAGCTGGCACAGTACCAACTGGATTTCTTCTCTGCTCACTCTCTTGCCTGACACATTTGCTGAGGATGTAAATCATGCAGCCTTAGGCTATCACCCAGGGCCTGACCGTGAGCTCCTCCGTGGAAAGAAGTTTGCTGCCTTCTCAGAATTGAGCACATAGTAGGTGCTCAGTTTATTGATCTAAAATGACACACTTTGTGAGATTTGACATCCTCTGTACTCATATTTATAATCAGATGCAGATATTTGCATCAGAGGGCCTCCTTGTCTCCTTCAGGAGAAACTACATGACTTCATACTGCAAAGCAACAAGGAGCCAAGAAGTGGCCATGGATTAATTCATCCAATCCAAAAAATAATGCCTGAGCACCTGTTTTGCTAGATACTGCTCTTGAAGTTGGAGATAAAAAAAAAAAGTAAACTGCTCTCTTCATGGAATCCAGCATTGGGAGATAGATAACAAGTAAAATAAATAAAAATAAATTTTAAAAAAACATAGTATATCAGATAGTGATCAGTGCACGTGATGGGGAAATAGAGCAGTGAAACAGTGAGAAAAGGGTGGATAGTGCGGGGGGCAGAGGGCGCTGTTTAAAGTAAAGCAGTGAAAGACAAAGGGGAGAACAGCAGGAGATGGGATTGACAAGGTCCAGGTAGCTGGACAGTGAGAACATACATGGTCATTTAGGCACCTGCAGAGACTTGAGTTTTCCTCTGAGCAAACTGAGAAGCCCTTCGAGGGTATACTGTATAAACAAAGCGCATCATCTGATTGACATTATCTTCTCACTCCTGAGCTGGGAAACAGCAGAATGAACAATGATGGTATGATCCTTGGAAGCTGACGGTTGGCTCTTTGGAGTCTGAGAACTCTCGTGAGAGGGTCATGTAGCTTTCTGTTATACCTATTTGGTCTTATTAGAGTTCACAAGACTGGGAGATGTTATAGGTCCATCATATGTGTCTTTACATTTGCAGTTTAGACAGGAAAATGTAATCCAGAAAAATGGTAAGCACAGCATCATCATAGATGGCAGAGATGGCAACTCCTGCCATGTAAGTAGCAAGTTCTGCCTTGTGTCATGCCTGGAATTAGCCACCAAATAAGGCCAAATACAGGTCATCCCTAAGAGCCAAAACAGAAAAAGAGGGTTAGGTTACCTGATCTCTTTCTACTCTGTCAAATTCCAAAGAGTAAAAGAAGCCTATCAGGCAATATGAAGCAAATCCTTTCAGATCCTTTCTCAATGTAAGACAGATTTTGGCTTCATCTCCATCGCTAAATATGAATGAGTGGCTTGAAATGTTGATTGCAAATTCTAGACACCCCAGCTGTAATTTCCTGACCCCACAGGCTCTGCCTCCTGAATTTCAAGAAGAATTAGGACAATTCTTTTTTCACAGCTGTGATGTGATATGCACCAAAACTGGCTCAAGTGATTAGGGATTATACTGGGTTAGATTCCTTCACAAAGTAGGGATTAGTCAAGACCAGAATTAGTGAAATCTGGAAGGAGTTAGTTATATGTGATCATTTTATGGGACCATGATTTGCGTTAACACAATTTCACTTGAACCAAGGAGAAAGAACCCTGAAAGAGTGGCTGGAAGATTTAATGGCTATATTCTATACAGTCTATTGGATCTGTAATATATATTTCCAATAAACCATATAAAATTCGATTGGTTCATGTCACATACCTTTAACTTTGGAAGGAATCATAATCTATGCAAACTAAATTTGGAAAAAAGTACTGCATTCTAGAAAGCCTATGCACAGTTCACATACATGATATTTACCAGAGAATTACTTATCCAGTGGAATCAGTTTCCCTACACAGGTGACAGTCTCGTGGCTCTTAGTGGTGGAATCATGTCTTTGGAAAGGCATGCCTTCCTCTCTTCCTGGATGCCTTTATTTTATGTTTCCATATCAGTTTGTATGGTTAGCACCTTTATGGTAAATTGAAAGCAAATTACATCTAAAATCACATTAGAGTGACTACTACTACATTTTTTTAAAGCTATCTCGTTTTGTTTTTTTTTCTTCAGTTTCAATATGCTCTACGTCTGCAAATCTAACTGTCACAAATTTTAAAAATTATGCATATCCTCAGGGAAAACTGAGGACTGGCAGCGAATTGAAACCAGACTGAGATGAGGTGTACTGTAACACTTCAAAATCAATGCTTCCAAAAAAAATTACAGAGGCTTTTAATATTCATAGAGACTAGAAACAGGTGTTTGAACAGAGCTTCAGTCACCTTTGACAGGAGCACAATGGATTTGTCTGAAAGGGTCTCATTTTCCCTGTCACTCACTGGCAGGACTCAGACCATCAAAACAGTTATCCTCCTGAGCTTTCACTACCTATTTCAAAAGATTACACTTGACATCTCTAATTTTTTTTTTCCTTTCGTTAAACCCCGTCCTCCGCCTTTTAAAATTGCATGATTTTGTTTGCAAATCAAAGTGGTCAGAAAAATACATTAGCGCTCATCTCTTCTGGACGCTGGGCTGACCTCATTGCTTTTTATGCCTACCAGTAGACCACGCCAACTATTTTTGGTTCGTCATTTATCTGTGCAGACAGAGATCAGCCATGTGCCTCAGAAGAGCACTATTTAGCCAGATGGGGGTAACTAACAAACTGTGGCTTACAGGGAAAAGCTATTCTACTTAGGCTGCCAAAGATGTTTCATCTTTCTCTGCTTCAGTTTCCCTCTTTGTAAAAAAAAAAAAGGAGGAAAGCTGCTGTAACGCCAAGGCAAAGAGATATAGTACAAATGATGACTCTGTAGTTTGTTAGGTTAGAGTACCCTAAAAACAGCATTTAGGGCTCAGTACAAATAACTCCAAATGCTAAATTAGGTTTATATCATTTAGATAAGAAATGGCTTAGGGGAATTATTGGAAGGCATTGTCACTGGTTGACATCAGACACAGCATTTATCTGTCCCAGACCCATTTTCCTCATCTACTTTTGTTTGGTTTTGTTGTTGTTTTCTTTCATTTTTATCATCTATTCAGATTAAGAATTTGGACACTATCTCAAGGTTTCCATCCAGAAGTAAACATCTGTCACATAGCATATCCCTGAACTGCCCAGGGCCACAAGGAGATGGAATAAAGAAGAAAATAATAAAACAATAAAATGCAAAGTTAGCTATAATTACCTGACTAGTTCCTTAAAGATTCCTTTTTTCTTTCTTTTCTTTTGGAAAGGACAAAATCGTAAGAGGTATGACTTCAAAAAAACTAAGTAGAAGGTTTAGTCATGGAAGTCACATCAATTTCTGTGAGAGATGAGAATAAAGCAAATAAGAAGTAAAGCTTCAGGGTTTCAAAGTTGCTGAAAGGGTTTTAAGGGAGGACAGAGGTGTTGTGTGCATTTTTTTGTAATATAAAGTTTTACCCTTTAGCCAAAAGGACAGAAAGGTAGCATTTAGGAGGAAAAACAGACAGTAAAGTTGATGATGGAGTTTTTAGGATCATATTTACAGAGGCCTCACAAGTCAAATATTTGAAAAATCATTAGTAATGAAATTTGTGCTTTCCCTCAAAAGGATTCCTTTTGCTCCCTATTCAGTTTGCCACTGACACAGATTTCTCTGTCCTCCCCCCAAACTCCTCTGAAAGCCATGTCTGCTTTGGATGGATGGATGGATGCTTTCAAATTTGGTTGAACGGTTGAGAGAGATTTTCAAAGCACTTAAGCAATTTACTTTGACTTGACATTTGAATCACAGATGAAGCAATGTGCAAGTTTAAAGTAACCAGAATCATGGAACCCAATATTCCCATTTCACTGTATAGTTTTTCCTATAAAACACAGTCTGGGGGGAAAAAAAAAAAAAACCCTTCCTTTCTCATCATTCTTACCATGCATTTAAAATTCACTTTAAATATCACCCAAGAACCTGAATGCCAAAAATAAATGTGAAGTGCCTTTTCAAATATTACACACAGTGGCCTTCAGATTGGACCCTCTCCTCACCAGAACAATTTCCATACAGCTGCTGATATGCCCCTGAGCATATCAGGCTTAAAAAGAATGAGAGAAAGAAAGCAAGAGATAGGTTTATAAATTATTTTGACTCAAAGCCCCCAAAGTAGAAACATGCTCACACACATCGCCAGCCTGTTACTTAGAAACTAGCACCTCAGGACAGAGGGATATTGAAGTACTATCGAATCCACTTTCTGCAGCTACCACCTGTGAATTACGTCTGGCAGCAGGAGTTTTATGATACTATTGTAGAAGTAATGTACCTCTTAAAGGGCAATTTACTAAGTTGCTGATGAAATGCTTTGCAAATATGTTCATTTCAGGGTGGTTAGGAAAATTAACCGCTTGCATATTTTCCATATTGTCATATATGCCAACGTGCTGAGAGGATCCAGAGCAGATTTCTTAGAAAGCTGTTTCAGTGGAACATACGGCCGGTTAGTCACCTGGTTAGAACATGAGGCTGATGAGGCCAAAGATTTAGGGAGATTCCCTGAGGCTTCTTTTAAAAGCGGTCTTACCATCAATGTCCCCAAACCATTAGACCTATAAAATGTTCTCTAAGCGTCAACTCTTTTTTGTGCCATTGTATCCAATTTTCTATTCTATCAATTTGACCCCCGTCTAGCCTGGGCCCCTAACAATAGAGTGTAATGTAGCATCATTAGACCTCAGATTACACTTTGAAGAGGTTCCCTATAAATCCAGAGCCACTTTGACAATCATACAAAAGAAGAAATCAAAGGGATAGGCGGATAAGTGAATATAAGATTGGAAACTGGTGTTCCATTAAGTTGGTATGACCTCATTGTGGACAAAGATCTGTGCTTATTTGTATGACCTCTAAGAGCTCTCTTAGCAGACATTTATAAAGTTTTAACAGTTTAAAAGGCCACTGAGATTCTTTATTTCATCTGACCCTCAGAATAGCCCTCTGAAAAAGGGAGGAAGTTATTGTCTAAATACTACTCAAGAAAAACAAAAGCTGGAGGAGATTAGATTTGCTTGAGATCACCCAGCTAGTAAGTGATGAAATTAAAAGTTGAAACCAGATCTTCTCACTCCAAGTCCATCATGGAAACTACACTTTGGCCAAAGCACATATATACAGGAGCCCTTAGACTCTGATGCTGGGAGGGATTGGGGGCAGGAGGAGAAGGGGACGACAGAGGACGAGATGGCTGGATGGCATCACTGACTCAATGGACGTGAGTTTGAGTGAACTCCGGGAGATGGTGATGGACAGGGAGGCCTGGCGTGCTGCTATTCATGGGGTCGCAAAGAGTCAGACATGACTGAGCGACTGAACTGAACTGACCTAGCTTAATACCTACAGAGGCTGTGTAAGTAACCTCGAAAGTGCTTAAAACACTACAACATTTAACAGTTTCAATGGCTGAATCAATGATTCTTCTCTCTTCTCTAACTAAATAATTTTAGAGCAAGATAGCAAATAAATTGCAATTTGCTTGCCAAGGACACCAAGTTTGCACCCCAACTTAGAAAAGAATACAGTGATTGATTAGCTATGTCTGCCCTGGGCATAGAAAATGGCAGGTAGCAGCACACATATTTGCCAAAGAATCTATCATTTTATAAAACAGACTTGGGGTTTATGATGAGAAGCAACATTGACAAGTCTCTTTTAAGCATCAATAAATGCTTGATGATTTAAAATAGATAACCAACAAGGACCTATTGTAGAGCACAGGGAACTCTGTTCAGTATTATGTGGCAGCCTGGATGGCAGGGGAGTTTGGGGAAGAATGGATACATGTACGTGTATGGCTGAATCTCTTTGCTGTCCACCTGAAACTATCAAGACATTATTAACTGGCTATAATCCAATATGAAATAGAATATTTTAAAAAACAAAAAATACTAAGCACTGTATTAGGCACTGTGAATAAACACCAAGGAGTTTAAGAGAAAGGCTTTGCCTGTATAACTTACAACCCAATGTGGAAAATAAGCCAAACGCACAAACAGCACTTTAGATGTTAATCGTCTGATTCTGACTGCAAACATTGCACAGATTTGTAAAGGGGCGAATCACACAATAAAAGGAGTCCGTCTTTGTGAACCGTGACATCTTTCAAGAGGACTATCAAGGGACCAAATATAGATGTGGAAAGAACTTTAATGGAATTCCTATATAGTTTCAGAGTGCTGTATTTTCTTACATTATTTCATACCATGGGAAATATTTTACAAGGTTCAATTAGAGTCCAAAATGGATTAAATGTTTTGACTCACTGCTGAGCTCGCTGATGTAAAAATATGTTCACATGCATGTCTTTAGTAATTGAGTCTATGAATGCCGTGATTTTAGCTATAATGAAAATGGACAAGAAGTAAATAATAAGCCCCCCCCAAAATATCTTTTCTTCCTAATACAGGCAGAAAAAAATAAAGTTGCAACCTAGACCCTCAGTTTCCTAAGAAGACTTGATGACAAATTCCCTGTAAGAGAAATGGTGGGGAAATTAAGATTTCTTTCAAAATAATCTGAGGATGAGGGAGTTAGGGTGGGTGGGGGAGTAGAAGGTAAAGGTGATACATTAAACAGAATTGACCATGAGTTGATAATCAATGAAGCTAAGTGTTAAGTACATGAGGGTTCATTATATTAATACTATTCTCTCTACTTTTATTTATATTCAATATTTGAAGTTTCCCATTAAAAATGTTCTTAAAATCCATCTTAAAGATGCAGTCACAATTTAAAGCTTGAGAAGTAGAGGCACTTATTTGATGTTACCATAGAATGAAAAGGGAAAGATATTCAAAGCCATGATGATTACAAGCTGGTGGGGAGAGTTGCCTGGTTAAGATGTGCACCATTTGGGTAAATTAGGACAAAGAGAAAAATCAGAGATGAGGGCTGCTGCTTTTTTCTCCCCCACCACCAGTTGTCTCATGGGTGTAAATGTATCATCGATTCGGTGTAGCAGGCTCTTTGGATGCTATAATTTCTCATCTGTTTCCTGCTGCAAAACCCATCGGCTACGCCTGTATCCAGGTTTACATCACAGCTGTGAAACATTAATCTCAGGAACACATTCTCCCATCACTGCACTGGCGGATGCGTGCTGTCTAGTTAGTTCCCCAGCAGGCTCCTGGCTCCTCTTCTGATGCTCTCCTGGCATCACTAACAACTGTGGAACTCTTGTCAATCTGGAGACGGGGCTGCTGTGCTGCTTCTTGGGTGGCCCTCCATGTCCTGTACTTATTTCCACTCATTTCCATGAACCTGGGAAGGATTTGTCACCAGGGTGTCTGGGAATCAAAGCTCTCCTGTGACTTTGTCATATTAAACCTTGGATTTGAAACAGGCTTGTTCATCATATTTTCTGTGTGTGAATATGTTCTTCATACCTTCCTTGCAGAGCCCTGTGTACTCCCTGCTAAATGGTTTATTAATTACGGTATTTAATAATAAGATTGTACTGTAATTAGGTCATGCATAAATGTCTAAATCTTGGTTCTGGTTTGTCTGTATTTCTTAAGATAGTCTCCATATTTATTTTAATGATTAAGAGAGATAAAATGGGATTTTTATCATGTGACTCCTGCTGGTTAAACTCCAGCTAAATTAGTAGGAAACTACATCTGTTGGGTAACTGAGATTTCCATGCTGAAATTGAGGATAAAATATGATATGAATTGTGGAAAATTACCTCTCCCTGCTCCCCACTATCTTAAAAAAGAATAGCCTATGTGTTTATAAGATGAATGACTTTAAAGAGGTCAAAGAGGGTGAGCTTTTTTTTTTTCCCCAGAACAGATCACATAGCGGAGTCTAAAGCCATAAATGATAGGGCTAGGGTAAATGGACAGTGACAAGATGAGAAAAGCAATTAAATTGGATAGAAATGGGGCTCAAGGATATGAGATGCTCTCTAGTAATCCCAAGACTGTCATACCCAATGAAAGACTATAAGGCCTTTTTTAGGGAAAATGGCTGAGAAAGGATACCCAGAATCAAAAGAAAACAAAGCAAAAAAAAAAAACCCTGAGTTTTCCCAAGAGAAAACTTTGATCAAGTTGAGGCCAGTGTCAGGAATGACAAGAGATCAACAAAGCCCCAGGGAATTCAGCAAATCTTTCTGCTCAAGCTGGAGGAACTCTATTCTGTGAATCTGTAGAGGCATGAAGAGAGTATATGTATGAAATAATGCATTAGATTTGCACACTGCATACGTACAACATATAATCTCTTCAACACTCTTAGAAAATTACTTTCTGACACTCATAAGTGAGAAGGATTACAGGAGATAAGAGGGTGGTTTGTGTTCCAAAGGTAGCCACTGGGAAAAGAACGATGTTATTTAAATGATTGTAACTGACTATCCTCCTAAATTGCATGCTGAGCTCTGTTCTCCAGTTGATTTTCTACAACTTAGTCAAAGCAACACTGGCATAGACCACTGCCCTGAAATGATACTGTATTTGTCTCCATTTTTTTATTTAATAAGAAAGAAATTTCATGAACAGAAGGAAAGCTATGTGATGCCAAAATGGTAGTCTGTCCACTCATGTATTGGGAACGTAAGAGAATAATGCAGGCTTTTTTGCTTTTTAAGCCTGTAGAAATGTATGGGAGCTTCCCTTTTCCCAAGAGGAATCAGTACTCTTGGGAGGAACTGCTGAATGGGTGTTATTTGCAAGCATAGAAAACTTCACTCTGTGTCTAGAGAGTCATGGGAGTCTTACTGCACCTTGTTAGTCATTTTCTCCATCCAACCTTTGCTACACAATAGACACAAGGTTGTTTCTGGACCTGCCAGGATGGCAAAAGGATATCTCACTCTTTATGTACTGCATTTGATCAACATGTGTCATTAATCTCCCCTTCCTGCTCGGTGCCAGTAAATGATGGAACACTTTAACAGTTCTTTTTTCAATCAGATTGATGTACGCACATTCCTTGAATTTTCAAGGTCATTAATTTTCACATTAGTCTCTTAGGTTGGTAGCACACAGATTGATATATTGATGATATAGTCTTGCATTGATTCTATATCATCTTTAATGCTATGAGTCATGAGTGGTGTTTCCTTCTCAGCCATGACACAGTAAGTGGAAATAATATTTGCAGAGACATAGGGAACCTAGCTTTTGTCCCTTCTGTAGCATCTTAATGTCCCTAGATGAAAATAACTACAGAATCTACTTAGTCATCTAAAGTGTCTTTGGCATATATTGACCTTTCTTCCTGAGCTGTAGGCAGTATCTAGAGCATCTAACAATTTTAGCCTAGTGACCTTCTATTTTCATTGATGCTTCAAAGTAACTAAGGACTTCCCTAAGTTATTTCAAAATAGTTCATTGAAGAAATAAGTTCCCTAGTCATCTGGATTGAGATTGATTGCCTGCACATTTGATGCATCACCCCATGTTAAATTATTCAGTATGGGTCAAAGTCATGATGAACCTCTTACAAATGTGATATTTCAAAGATAACTCAGCATGTTATTTCATCTCCTTTCACAGATTAGACCACACGTGCCTTGTTTGTGCAACAAACATACCTAATACAATGAAAATAGTAAAATAAAATTTTAATCACCACAAGCAGTTGATTGGTGTCATTAACCACTTTAAAATATTGTAAAGTAATTAAACTCCAATTAAAATAAATAAATTTATATTTAAAAAACCAGAAACACAAAAAAATAAATAAAAATGATTCGAAATAACTGAAACATACAGAGCTGTGTTATAAAAGTTACAAAACTTACATTAAGCAGTGTCTATTTTACTGAAGAAAAAAATGCAATTTGATTTTCTTAAAAAAATCTTTTTTGGTGACCAAGGTATAAAATCTTTAGCTCAAGTTTTAGAATACAAGAGAATGCCATCAACTGTGTCATGCAATAAATATGGATTCCAAACACAACTCATCAGCAATTTTCAGTGTAACGTTGTTTAGTCATTTTAACCTCACTGGACCTCAGTCTTCTTATCTGCAAAATAAAGTTACATTAAATCCTCATAGAAGTTCCTTATGCTCTAGGGAACTTCCCTGGTGGTCCAGTGTTTAAGACTGCGCTTCGAATGCAGGGGACACAGATTCGATCCATGGTCAAGGAACTTATATCCCACGTGCCACATGGCGCAGCCAAAAAAAAAAGGAAAATTGTTTCAAAAAAGTTTCTTAGCTCTAAACGTTCATATATACATGTTAGAAAATCATGCAGAACATTCAAAAAGCACTTGAAACCAAGAAATGTTAACAAAAGAGTTAACACAAATTTTCATCAATCTTTGAGGCACATAAGAGTTATACATTGTTAAAAAATCCAGAGCAGTACAGAGCAGGGTAGTGAATGTTACCAATTCGAGTCAGTAATTATTTTACTAATCAGGGATTGAAAGTCTCATTACATGGCATCCAATCTGGGGAACAAAGATGTAATTTGGTCCATTTACTGCAAAACTAAGGCTCGTTGGAAGCTTACAACATAGCAGGGGGGAGAGGACTTTTCACTACAGAATTTTCTGAATAATCAAAGCTCATTTCTGTCCTCAAACCAGGATATGCAGATTTCTGATTTTGTTGTTGTTGTTTTTAACTTTTGGCTCATTGAAAAGTATTGGCCTCTTTGATCATACACTTAAATGTGTGAGCCCTCTCAAATCCCATTTGGAAGCTGAGTATGATTCTGAAAAGAATTAAGTCCAGTGTACAGTCAAGTCCAAAATGTACTTCTCTAGAAAGCCAAAGGGTGAGATCACAGAGGACAGAAGTGATGTGTGGAGGGGTCTGAGGAATGTGGGACAACCTGTGCTTCTAGAAATATTCTCCATGGTTTCAGCACGCTTCCCTGTTACCTCTTTTTATCTCCCCCTTTTCTCCATTCTTTTCCAGAGCAACTCCATCCTTAAGCCCCCTGCCCTTTTCCTTATACTTTAACCTCCTCTGAGAACCCATCCATCTTATAACTTCTTCTGCCTCTGGCAGTGCGAGCAAGTCCAGCCGTGGAACAGAGAGGTCAGGAGGCTTCAGGATAAGTCTCATTAACTAGAAGGGATCTGCAGACTCTACAGAGCTCAACAGAAAACAGATTGAGTAAGCCCCAGGTATCGGTTTGTACTGTACTGGAAAGATGAAATGAGTGGACCAGATCAGGGAGGCCAGTTGGTCAAGGCAGAGGACAAAAGCAATTGGCCCTGGAGCCTTGGTATTCTATGTGTGGTCTGTGGCCAGCAGCATTTGTTGTACTTCGGAACTGGTAGAATCCCAGGCCCAGCCCAGACCTTCTGAATCAGAACTTGCACGTGACTGCTATGTGCGTGTGAAAGTTGGAGAAGTAATGATCAAAACCAAAATGAAAAGAAAAGAAAAAAGTCAGTAAAGATAGAAGGGAAGAGGCTCTGCACCAGCCAGGTTCTACCTGGTACGTTTGACTTTTGCACATTCTTTCCAACCCTGATGAAAGTTAGCAAACATAGCCAAGAAGGAGCAAATATTGTAGAGGGTGGGCCACCTCCTGGTGACCCTGAGGTCAGGGGACTCTAGATTCTTGTCTTGGTGCAGCAGGCGCTTGATTCTGAAAAGTGGGCTGGGGAAGACTAATTGGACCTTGAAAGCCAGCTAAAGAGTTCTGGTGTTTTTCCTGGATGCATAAACTTATTCTGGAGGAATTTAACAAAAGCAATGATTAGTAAAAAAACAAAACGAAACAAAACAAAACACCATAATGGAAAGTAGGCAAAGCAGGTGTGTATATGTTTTGCTAATTTTGTCCCTGTACTTTCATCAGTGTCATTCCTGATGAAGAGAATGTGGCCAGTCTACTCCTTTCTTCCCATCTCCATCATTGCCATCCTTCAAGGTCCACTCAGGTGCCTCCTTCTCTCCGAGACATCTCTCCTAGTGATACAAAGCCACATCAGCATCGTCATGAGTCCTCTGGCCCCAAGGCCCTCGGAGTATATTCTGTGTGTTTTACCTTAAGGGTCTTAACATAGAGATGTGGACTTGATAGGATCCTAATTCCATCTCCTCCTTCAATCTTCCAGGCATGGGACATGGATGACTCACCAAGTCATTCAGTACAGGTAAAGGTGGTGGGGAGACCTATAATTGTTAAACAAGAGAGCTTCTCCTTTTATTGAGCTGAATTTCTTTTTTTTTCCCTTTGTGTCAATCACATACTGAAAAGCACCAGGATAGCACAACTGTCTGCCTTTCATCTATTTTGTATTCACAAATCCTGTTGAGTCTGCGAGTTGAAATTATTTTAGGCTTTCTTTACTGATCTGAAAGAGCTGGGGCATTCTCTTCTCTAACAAAGCTCATTTGGCCAGTGTTCCTTCTGACACATAGCTACTAAGAGAATTCAGGTAGACCCTTAACTGGCTGTGTTCTCTTTTTAGTTCAGATGTAGTTAGTTTATGATTTTACAGCTCAGGTATCACCCTGGACCACAGAGAGTTTGGAGCAGGCATATCAGGAGTAGGCAGCCTGAGTGGGAAAAAAAAAAAATCAACCCATAATGTAGGGGATGAGATACATGCAAAGGACACTTGAGAGACAAAATGTTCTTGGGCCAAAAGCACACAAACCAAGGAGCTGACTGTGCCCTGATCAATGTTATTTACATTTGTAAAGAGCAGCGAATCTGTCAGTCCAGAGCACTCAGTCACTTGGATCTGAGATGAAACAAGAGTCTCAGGGGTGCCTATTAATTGAGCCATGATTGTCCACACTCAGTCCAGGGACAAAGCACCTCGGTCAAAGACTCGCCCTGTCTGGCCCCAGTGTCAGGCCTCTTTTAGAAATAATTAGAGCCTGACTCCCACAGACATTCCTATCAGACAACCAGCCATTCCCTCTGATTGCCTCAGTACCAACCACCTTGAGTTGGAGACCAAACTGGGTCTCAGATCTGCAAGTCAGGGACCAGACAGAACCTCAAACAAGGTGACTCAACCAAGACAAGGTCAGCTGTGAGCCCAGCCAGCTGCTTTCTCCCTGTGGACACCAATCTCTTTCTACCTCCAACAGAGCCGTTACATGACTCCCTGTTCAGTTTGCAAATCACAAAAGAAGTCCCCAGGACCCAGATCTAATCATCTCCCACTATTGAGTGCTTGAAATGTGGCAGAAACAGCGATATGTGCTGCATATACATTATTTAATTCACAACAACCCTGTGTGCTAAGTCACATAAGTCTTATCCAATTCTTTGCAAGCCTATGGGTTGTAGCCTGCTAGGCTCCTCTGTCTGTGGGATTCTCCAGGCAAGAATACTGGAGTGGGTTGCCATACCCTCCTCCAAGGGATCTTCTCCACTCAGGAATTGAACCTATGTCTCTTACGTCTCCTGCATTTGCAGGTGGGTTCCTTACCACTAGCATCACATGTGAAGCCCCAATAATCCTGACGAGAAACTATTATCCCCATTTTCCATATTGAGAAACTAAAGCAAGGCATGATAAGAGAGCCCAATTGGAGACACAGCAAAGGGCAGTAGAGTGTAACTTAAACCCATCCAGATGCATGACATAGCTCTACCCTCCTTTCCTTAGCATTAAATCCAAATATTAGGGAAAAGATAGCATTACATAAGACAGAGAATCCCCTCAAGTTATTACAAAAAGGACAAAAGTCAATATTTCCAGAAGTGTCAGGATATTATAGTCAAATGCTGCAAGATAAAAAAAAAAAAATTACCCATCAAGAACTTATTTGCAAAGCAGAAATAGAGACACAGACAGAGAACAAATATAAAGATATCAAGTGGGAGAAGCAGGGACAGGATGAATTGGGAGACTGGGATTAACATACGTAAACCACTGTATATAAAACAGATAACTAATGAGAACCTACTGGATAGCACAAGGAACTCTACTCAGTGCTCTGTGGTGACCTAAATGGAAAGGAAATACAAAAAGGAGGGGATATATGTGTCCATATGGCTGATTCACTTTGCTGTACAGCAGAAACTAACATAACATTGTAAAGCAGCTATATTCCAATTTTAAAAATAAACGATTATAAAAGTGTTAAAAATTCACCCATCAAGATTAACATAGGTCATCCTATCCAAAATGAAGACTGTTCTTAGACTATTTTGCTGGTGGTTAAGTGTAATATTTTATTTGGTAAATGTTTGTTTTCTCGCATGTATCTTTTCCCACAATAAGAAATGGTTTATGAAGATAAGGCCCTCTGGAAGACTGATGGTGTCTACCCAACCACTGAACAACCCACAAGAGAAGATATTTGGTTGGAAACAGAATGATTAGAACTTTTTCGGGTTTTATTTAAAATCGGAAACCAACACTTTAGTGATAGATTGTGTATGAAAATAGGGAAAAGGAAAGAGTATTAGTTAATGATTTGGACAATACATTAGAGTATCAGTCTCTGAAAATGAGGATGCCATTTGAAAAATAAGCAGGAAGAGCAGATGATAAATTCTCACTGGAACAGGTCATGTTTAATAGATACAAAGTCTACTAGGAACTGTCTGGAGCTTCCCTGGTGGTACAGATGGTAAAGAACCTGGCTGCAATGTAAGAGACCCAGGTTGGATCCTTAGGTTGGGAAGATTCCCTGGAGAAGGGAACAGCTACTATACACTCCAGTATTCTTGCCTGGAAAATTCCATGAACTGAGGAGCCTCACAGGCTATAGTGCGTGGGGTCACAAAGAGTCAGACACAACTGAGGGAGGAAGCACAGCACACATGCAGGAGAGGAGGGTTTGATCCCTGGTTCAGGAAGATCCCCTGAAGGAGGAAATGGCAACCCACTCCAGTATTCTCACCTGGAAAATCCCATGGACAGTGGAGCCTGGTGGGCTATATAGTTCATGGGGTCGCAAAAGAGTTGGACACCACTGAGGAGACTAACACAGGAGCCATCCTCTGGTTTGTGTGTCTGCTCAGTCTCTAAGTCATGTCAGACTCTTTAGAACCCCATGGACTTCGGCCCACCAGGCTCCTCTGTCCATGGGATTTTTCAAGCAAGAATACTGGAGTGGGTTGCCATTTCCTTCTCCAGGGGATCTTCCTGACCCAGGAATGGAACCTGCATCTCTTAATGTCTGCTACATCAGCAGGCAGTTCTTTACCACTAGCACCATCTGAGAAGCCACTGGTTAGTTATTTGTAAATAAAGATTTGGAATTTAGAAGCAAGGTTAGTAGGTAAAGAAATAAGAAATCATCAGACAAATGGAGTCTTGAGTGTCGGTGAAATTAACAAGAGGGTTTGTGTAGAAGGTTCAGGGCTACACTCTGGGGGAACTAACACCTAGGAAATGAGCAACTAACAACTAAAAAACAAGCAAAAGGAAAGAGAGAAGTAGTGCCTAATAGGAGGAAACAGGGAGGGAGGTGTAGGCCCAGGCTTGAAGGATACAAGAATGTAAAGGACAAGCCTATGGCCTCCAGTGTAGCAGAGAGGACAAGAATATGGCAATTAAGAATTTCACCTTTGTGAAAGCTGTTTCTGACCAAAACCAGACTAATGTGAACTGAGAAATGATTGAGAAGGGATTAAGATATGAATTGAGGCTATACTTTTGCAGGAGATTGCCTGAAAATAGGACATTGTTATGGCAGATTTTCAAATTATTTTTCAATGGCAAATATTTAAACATGTTTAAATGCTGAAGGGAAATAACGTAACTGAAGGAACAAAGGTCCCCGGAAGAGGAGGAGGAAATGGGTCCAAAATCAGCAAAGGCAAAAAACTCTTGGGAGGTGTTTTGATGGCCTCAATTTTCTCTGTGAAATAGAGAGCAGATTGATCTGCTGAAATGTTTCAGCACAGGCCTGGGCATATGGTATTTGCTCAACAGATATTTGTTTTATTTAATTATTGGCAGAAGTATATGGGACTTGGATGAGCATAGAATGTGAGAGGCCTGGAGGCAGGAGTGAGTCTGGCATAGTCAAGCGTCATTGAGTAAGAGGTGGCTCTCACCAGTGCCTGGTCCCAACCGCACGGTCCTGACTTAACTAGTTCAGGCTGGGCAGGAAGAGTTTTAAAAGTCTCCACTGATTCTCTTTGTAGTCAAGATTGAGACTCACTAGCAGAGCAATAAATTTGGAAGATACTCAGAGCAAGGAAAGGCTACTCTTTTTAAGGGGCCAACAGAGCTGTCTTGGGAAGGAATTATTGCCTATAATGATGTAAAATAAGATTTAATAGCATTTCATTTTTTATGTCCCCCAAATTATTAACTTCTGTGTGTATAAAACAGAGAAAGCAAAAGATAAATAATTATGAAGAGCGTGAGACTAATTGCAAAACATTTTCTGACCTCCAGACATTGGCAATTGAGATCACCCATCTCCTTGCCTTACTCTAGGGCCATTGGAAGAATGTATGAAAAGGAAATGAAAAATGACTTTCATTGCATACATGTCAGTTACATTACAGCCAAACACTGGACTGGGCTCTTTAGTGTATTGTCTCATTTAACTTTCTCTAAGGCCCTTAAGATAGTTATTACTGCTGCTATTTTACAGACTTCTAAACTGATTCTCATTTGTGAATAACAAGAAGGGAGGTCCTAGAGTTTTGGAAAACTTGAGGAAGAGTTGGGAAGCCCAGCATCAGAGGAGCCCCTTTTCCCTCCACTTCAGTAGATAAAAGCTGAGGAAGTCATCAGGGAATGGAAAAACACCTCCCATGTCCGGATGTAAGTATTTAGAACACCATACATTTATGTGACACCTGTTAACACAATTCATCCTCTGTTGCCTTTGACATTTTATTATTCTAAAATGAACTTTGCCCTTTAGTATAACAGTAATCCATTAAAAGGAAAGAAAAGAGAAATGGAAACTAATGTGTTATGTGAAGATCCTGGAGAAGGTTTTTTATATCCCTGTGCCTCTGCTCAAGATCAATTTTTCTCTTCCATCCCAATAACATGGTTAGCCAAGCCAGACAGAATCAGAGAAATGGCTCTTCTCTCTTGTTTCTGCGACAGTCAAAATAATAAATAGGCTAATCATGTCAGTCATATTGACTCAGGTCATCTTAGACACACACCACCCTTTGGGAGTACAAAAACCCCATTCCAGGATTTCTGTTGAATGATTTAGGCTCTTGGCCTGAAAAGAAAACCTATTTTTTCCTTTTCTCTTTATTTGTGTGAACACTATGGTCTAGGTCATATGGAAACATGTCTGGGAAGACACT
>NW_011494797.1:1131493-1174029 GCF_000754665.1 Bison bison bison | reverse complement strand
CACTGCAAGACAGCTCTGAAATCTGCAGCCTGGTGGCAAGCTTTTATGAATACATCACACAATGTAGAGGAAGCTTTTATATTAATGAAAAACACAGGTGGTAGATGAAGAGCCGTGGCCACTGATTTTGACACCACCTGAGAACTATGTCATTGGCATAGAGTGTATGTGTTGCCATCATTTGAAATTAAGTCTGCAGCTGCCCACCACTCCTATTGCCTCTGGTGATGTACCAGTGTCAGAACCCACGTCAGTAGTCACTGAGGTCTGGTGGGCAGAAGACTGGGCAGGAGCCTAGAAAGACGTCATTGATCTTCCCCACCCTGGTGGCTCAGACAGTAAAGAATCTGCCTTCTATGCAGGAGACTTGGGTTTGATCCCTGGGTTGGGAAGATCCTCTGGAGAAAGGAATGGCAACCCACTCCAGTATTCTTGCCTGGAGGATTCCATGGGCAGAGGAGCCCAGCAGTCTACAGTCCATGGGTTCACAAAGAGATGGACACAACTGAGCAAATAACACACACACACACACACACACACACACACATTGGTTCTGGCATCAGCAAAAAAGGTAGAGATATCCCTCTCTGTCTGCCCCTCATTGATATGGCTAGGGATCCAATGCTTTAGACAAAACCAAGGCATTTATTGCATTTTATATTTGGCTGGTTGATTTGATAATGTGTTAAAATGAAACAGGTAAAAGGAGTTAGTTTTCCACTACTAACATTTTTATTTACTGAGTCTCTTATGTCTCTGTACTGTCCTGTACTGAGGAAAAAAGGAATTAAAATAGGACAAGTTCGTCTGTTTCAGCAAGGTCCTGGAGCAGTGCATGCGTTTATCTGCCTCACACACAGGAATCTGGCGTCCTCCCATCTTTCCTTTCAGCATATTTACTGTTGAAAATATGCATCTGCTTTGTATCATGTACAGTTCTGGGCACTAAGGAATAAAAGACAAATAATTTGTAGTATCTACCATCAACGAGCTCCAAGTCTAGCAGAAGAGACAGATGGAAAAAGAGATGATTATGCCACCAGGTGTGAAAGGCAGGGAGCGAGATAATCAAGGTGCCACGGGAACCCAGGGTGGGGAGCTTTCAGAGAGAAGGACTCCAACCTCCCTGGTAAAATTTTTGAAAACTTGCTTGAGATTAATCAAGTATTTGGCAACCGACGTTCCCTGAGTGGGGATCACAACTTGACACGGAAGGAAAAGGAGGACCCAGGAGTCAGATGACTAGTGGATTGTGTGGGAAAGAGAGAAGGCCTACAAAAATGAGGGAAGAAACAGGCTGAGTATGAAAGGATGAGGGAAAAGAATAAAACCCACTGAGAAGGAAAACTGGAGGGGGAAGTGACTAAGCAAATGGTATGGGAGCAAATGACAAGAAAAAGGCTCTAGAGCCTATGAAGGCTGCTTAACTCATGCCACGTATGGTTTTGTCAATTATGTTTGTATTAAGCAATGCCATCATTGCAAATGATTTACATTATCAATTTGGTCTTTTTTTTTTTTTTTTTTAACTTCATTCCCCAAATGCCAAAGAACATGTTAGCTGTGTTGGAGGAAAGTTTTTAGGAGGCAGTCACTACCATTTTTAATAAAAATCCGTCTTGGACCACAACTGTCTCTCCATGCCAGGGCCAGGACACCCAACTGCTCAGGGGACATTGCCACTGAGTGTCTGATCTATCATTCTTTTCCTTTGAAACGTGACTCTCATTCTCCTATCATTCCCCCTTTGTCATCATGCTTTTCACTATCTCCTTGTCTGCAGGCTGTTTTTAATTGCCGCTCCCTCTCATCTGATATTCCATCTTCTACTCCACCGATACCTCCCAACCTTCCTTCTCCACTTTGTTTAAAGCCTAGTAATCCTAGTAGGCTTCAAAAACACAGAAGGCTATCTCTGCACCCCTGTCCCTCCCCAGGCTGGTTTAAATTCTTTCTTTGAGGTTCCATTGCACTTGGTACGTGATTCCTGCTTAGTCCTCATCACACTGAATAATAATTGCTAGTGTGCTTGCCTGTCTTTCTGTGTGTCCAGTAGCTAGTAGGGGACCATACACATCACAGGCACTCAGTACACATTGGCTGATTAAATGAATGAGTAAAGAAAATAATAATGCGTCTTAGCAGTCAACAAAGTCGTGGGTTGCGAGTCCTTAGTTTCACTGAGCCTTTCAGAGATCGTCAGTGACTTAGTCGTCCAAAAGTTATACTGACATACAGGTCAAGTTTCTGACCCATCCATTTTGTTTTTGTTTTAAGCTTTTTGTTTTGTACTGGAGTACAGTCGATTAACGGTGCTGTGGTCATTTCAGGTGAACAGAGAAGGGACTCAGCCATACATGTACATGTATCCATTCTCCCCCAAACTCCCTGTCCAGCCTGCCACATACCATTGAGCAGAGTTCCCTGTGCTGTACAGTAGGTCTTTGTTGGTTATCCATTTTAAATACAGTATTGTGTGCATGTCAGCTCCAAACTCCCTAAATATCCCTTCTCCCTGGCAACCATAAGTTCATTTTCCAAGTCTGTAAGTCTCTTTCTATTTTTTAAGTAATTTCATATTTTTATCATTTTTTTAGATCCCATATATATAGGATGACCAACTCATCCATTTTTTATTCTGAGTGCTATTATAAACATTATATTTTTAAATTATATTTTTTCAATTTTTCTACATTTTCTATAGTAGGACACTATCATTATTTAACCTTTAAAAATAAATTAATAATTTCTTCTCAATAAAGAAAAAAATGTAAAGCAAGACCCAGTCTTTTGTGGCCTAGCAGTGTGTGTGGAGGGGAATAGAGTGGATAATTTAGGGGAAATGGGGAAGAGATTGGTAGTTCAGAAAATATTTTGTGATACAGTGTAGAAAGCATTAACTTTTGAATGCTGGATATGGTTTATTAATATGGGAATCATTACAAAGGTTAACTTGGATGTGCATGGAATGAGGTTGATAACTGCACAGTCTCATGTGAATTTTGAGAAACAAATGTACATTATCTGGATACATTTTTTAAAATATAATTATGAATTCTACATAATAAATATATGCAAAGAAAAAGAGATTGATGTATACAATATAGAGGCATGCAATAGGCATATCTTTCTGCAAAAAGCCAGAAAGGGTTTATTCAATAAATATCCAGCAGCCTCTCTCAGAATAGTCTACTATCAGTATAGCTGTTTGTCTTAGAATTCTGACCCAATTCCAACTAAGTAATTTCATCCTGCCTGCTTAAACTCCCCCTACACAGAATTCTTCTTCATTTCTCATCCCATCTGAAATGTTACTCCATCCTGAAAACAGCTTCGTGTACCACTCTAAAGGTGACTGCTTTGCCGTGATGAGTGAGGCAATTTTGTTATGTTAAGTGCTATGGAGAAAAAGCACTTACAGTACTCCCGTAGAAACGCAAGCTAATATTACTCAATGAACCTTCCTTTCAGCTGTTGTGCTGCATGGCATTTTCGAAATGAGGAGGCCTTCACCCACTGCAGCTTATTTATGTGATGTATTCAAAATGGGCCCATTTCCTGAAGGCATCTGGGAATATGTAGAGAAGAAATATGAAATAAACAGAAATTAAACAGATGAAGTTAAACAGCTAACAGTAGAGAGATCAGTGGGGTTGTTAAATCGTGACTTCAAACTTAGATCTAAACTTCTCAATAATCAAGAAGAATGGAGAATAATGACATGAGATGCATCTTCTGGTATATCTTCCATCTTGCTATATTCTAAATGACTGTTCTAAGAGGTTCTTGGGGTAGGCAAATGTGTCCCAAGTACAGAATTCAGAGCTACATAGACTTTGGAATAAAATAACTTTTGCAAATTTATTGACTATTATTAATGCAGCATTTACCAGACAGCCACATTTTTTAAAAGCATAGCAAGCAGTACACTGAACATGCATGGATATATCACCCTTTGGTTTCTAGAATACTTCCCCTTGTTTTTTCTTTAAAATTAGTCCCATTCATGTGAATGGTCTTTTAGTAGCCTCAAAATATGTTTTCTTTCTTACGAAAATTTCTTAGCCTGTTTTCAAGATACACGTTTTCTTTAAAAACAAAAAAAGTAGTAGTATTGATCTCTACATACTCAAAGGTGGTGTATTACCTTTGAGTGAGTTGATCCTCCCCTGAGAGTTCACCTCCTTTGGGAGGTTAATTCAGGTGTATTAGCAGCAATTACTCATCACATGTCGCTGGACCCAGGTAAGGATACAAATGGGAAAGCAATGTCAGCCCATTTTTGGAGTGTTGACTTTATCATCAAATAACAATAGTAGATACTCATTCTAGTTTTTTTTTCTATTTATATCATAAGCAAGTCAACATTTTCTCTGTCCCTTTATCTTAAAACCTTACATAGATACTTAAAGAAAATAAGAAGAAATTTTCCAGGAAAACATCAAGGCTTTTGACATTGGATGTTTTATTTGACCAAGATAAAAAGACTTACCTCACTCAGGAGCACTTTTCAAATGTTGTGACGTTTATTGTAATTACAATGTAACCAATATTGTAATTTTGATTAATTCTACAAACAGTTCTGGGCCTTTCACATCACCTTATGAACATGGATAGTTTAAAATCTGTTTTAATGTTCTGAAGTAGAGATGGTAGAGGAAACCTGGAAGTTGGAACTCACAGATCTGTGTCAGCATCGAACTTCCTTGTTGATACGGAACTCCTGTCTTCACTGAGCTTGACTCACTTTCTTTAAAATGGTGCTAAAGACAGCACCCACCTCTTAGAGTCAGGAAGGTTAAGCGAGATGCTGCATGCATTGCTTCCCTGCGGGTAGGAAGGAAGTGGTCCTTCTAACTTGTCCTTCTACAAAGGAGCTACACATTTGCCTTCAGATCTGGGCGAATGGCTGTCTGATGATCCTTTATGTATCTATACCTAGATCTTTGATTATCATCTGCTCAAAATGTCCTTGATCATCTAACACAATAACCGCACAGCTTGAGAACACTGTCCTCATGTCTCAAAGTCCTGCTTCCCTGGCCTCACACTTTAAGCATGGATTTGGGGACTGAGAATGGTTTCCCAAGACTCATTGATGTATTCCTATTGGTTCTTTAAAGCGTATCTTTTTACACCCATTTTTCTTTTCTTTAATGTTATTTTGAAAGGAGGTAGCCTTGAGAATGGAGATGAAGTTGAAAGCCAAGTATTTTTGTGACTGGCACACACTTCATCATTCTTGCCACTTTCTGAAGGTCCACCCCAAAGCACATCCTCCCAACGCACATGACCTACCACATTGTCCACATCCCCCTTGCTTTCTTCATCTGTGCCGCCTGCATCCTTCACTCTGACACTTACTGAACACTTGTGTGTGCCCACTGCTTGGGTCTGACTACGCGCTCAGATGCCTCAGCCCACTTTCTCTTTGGTTTATCTGCCAACTGCTCATGTGCTTGTCTTGGTTGATCCCAGGAGCTTCAGCACATGCCCTCCTAGTTGGTCAGAGCTATAGATCCTTATGGTTTTGGAGATAGAATGACCATGAGTCATCTAAGAACCCAAATGTTTAACTTCACACAAAGGCACTAGGGAGATCCATGTCACACACTTAGGTTGTGACAAAGGCAGTACTAGAAACTATGTCTCCTCATGCATTTAAAAGTGTGTGAATGCTCAGTTGTGTCCAATTCTTTGCAACCCCATCAACTATAGCCTGCCAGGCTCCTCTGTCCATGGAATTTTCTAAGCAAGTAATACTGGAGTGAGTTGCCATTTCTTTCTCCAGGGAATCTTCCAGACCCAGGGATTGAACCCACGTTTCTTGCGTCTCCTGCATTGACAGGTGGATTCTTTACCACTTATACCACCTGGGAAGCCATTTATGCATTTAAAACCCTTTCTAATTGCATGAGAAACATTTTTTTTTAAACTCTAAAAATCTAACATTAAAAATAAATGTCTGTTTAAATATCTTCTTTTTAAATATAGGAGGTTTATTAAAATGTAGAATCAGAGCTATATTCTCTTGCCTTCATTTATTAATGTCTCTATATTGAGACTATTTCCTCTTATTAAAGTTTAAAATGCTTTATTATTAGTAAATAAATATGCTCATTATACTTGGTTCTTACTTGGTTTTTAAGTAAATGACAACTTAAATCTATCTTCAGTTGATAATCAGAAATAGGGACAAATCAAAGATAGAAACTGTAGTTATTTTATAACAATGAAAAATCTGGTAAGAACCTATAACTCCAATTATAAAAGAATGGTTACAGAAAAGAGTGCAATGAAGATATGAAATATCATACAACTAATCAAAAGGATGTTTTCATAGAAGAATTAGAGAATACGTAAGTACATACTATTGAACTGAAGGCAAATGGTAAACAGCACATACAGAGTGTGACCCTAATGTTAGGTATATTAGAATTAACACCTGCAAGGAAGTGTCACAAAATATTATCCATGATGATCTCTGTCTTGGTAGATTGTATATGATTGTTTTTCTCTGAGTTTTTTGTTGTTGCTCCGTATTTTCCAAATTTTGTAAAACAAGCACACATAAACAGACACTCAGAGGAAACTTCCAATGAGCAACTGGATGTCCATATCCTGGTTCCAGGGAAAGTTGGACATAAATAGTAGATTTATAATAAAAAGAAAAAGAAGTAACTGTTGCCTAAAATCTTTCCTTCCAATTCAGCTGCTGTGTTCTTCAGCATAAAAAGAAATCTAACAAGAAAATAGTTACAGCTTTCTGAAAACCAACTCAATGAAGTTACCTTAAATTTTATGCCTGGTGTCAAATATTCCTTCCCCAGTCATTTACCTGTTCTGAGTGCAGGATATACCACTGAACTCTCATAATCAATGAGGTGACTTTTAATGGTAAGTTCTGGAAAAGCCTAAACACTAACAGAAGTCTCGGGAAGAGAAATGTGATAAAGCTTGCAGGATGAAGGCCGCTGTCTGAAGTTCCCAAGGGCACTAGTTTGTTTGAAGCAGCCTCGTGAAGGAGCAAAGCCAGAGAAATGAAATTTTGATACCCTGCAGCCCACAGTGATCCCCCCGCCTCCCTCCTGTTAACCTCACACACCCGTACACACGTGTGCTTAGGCCACCAGCCTGAGATTCAAGCAGGAACCTTTAGCTAGATTGACAAGTTCAAGCAATGTACAGATGTTGGTTCTGACCTTACTTCGAATAGGACCTGTCTTAATTATTCACAAGCCATGAGACCCTGGGCAGGCTCTTCCATCTCTAGGGTCTTGGTCCACAACCATTAAGAAAGACGATAGTACTTCCCACTGTAGTCGGTCGGAAAAATCAAATGAATCTCTAGTGCTGAATGTTGTTAGAACAATACCAAGCCTGGACCCAGCCACTGAAATGGCTGTATAAGTGCTCACTCCCTCGCTGTCTCTCTCCCCTCTGTTCTTCCTTCCCTTTTCCTCCCTCTTTCATTCTCTTCCTCCTTAGTTGGCAAATGATCTTCATTTTCACCATGGACTATATTTTGGAGATAAATGTAAGCAAGATGTAAAGACAAAGGAAAAAACAAAAGTTCCCCTACTGTTTCATGCAATGTATCAGAAGAAGAAACCTCTAAAATGAGGGTTTTTTCTTTTTCTTCTTTTTTTCAACAACCCACCTTTTCTTTTCTTTGGGTCCAGCGACCCCTGATACAGGACACACTGCTCTTTTTTTCATTTTCCTTTCGGTTCACCTGGCACTGAGCAACAAAATAATAAAAAATATATATTTTTTTAATAACGCCAAGTACACAGACAAGGCGGAGAAAAGGGCTCCCATTGCCTGCTGAATTGCCCACTAATCACCCTGTGCAGAACCAGCAGGGAATTCTGACAACACACCTGACTTTTCATTTATTTATTTTTTATTGGTTCTGGGAGAGGTTTGTGATTCATTCTGTGTAGGTGGCGAGGCCTTGTACTACAGGAACAAATCGTCCCTGGGGTGATTTGCTTTATTAACTTTTAGGCCAAAGGAGGGAGAAATAGGAGAATTGCTTTAACCGCAATATACTGGCAAAAAGTTTAGTGTGTTTTAGTTCATTGACACCTGAAATGTTTTAACTGGTCCTGTTTCTTAAAGACAGATGGGCTGGTTATAAAGAAGGAGGCAGCATGGTGGAGTTGAAAGGTGGCTGGATGAAAGAAAACCGAGCAATGATCTCGGCCCTGCCGTGTGTGTCCCGTCAAAATCCCTAGACCCCTCATATTATGAGGACTTGGTGACCTTCTCTGTAAAATAAAAGGATTGGACTGGATATTGTCCTCCTTTTTTTAATTTTACTTTTTTACTGAAGTATACTTTACAATGTTGTGTTGGTTTCGGGTGTACAGCAGAGTGACTCAGTTATATGTATATACCCTTTCCAGACTCTTTTCTATTATGTTGTTGATAGTCGCTAAGTCGTGTATGACTCTACAATGCCATGGACTGCAGCACACCAGGCCTTCCATTCCTCACTGTCTCCCAGAGCTTGCCCAGGTCCATGTTCATTGAGTTGGTGATGCCATCCAACCATGTCATTCTCTGCCTCCTCTTCTCCTTGTGCCTTTAATCTTTTCCATTATAGCTTATTACAAAATATTAAATACAGTTCCCTGTGTTCTATAGTAGGAGCTTATTGTTTATGTATTTTATATATAGTAGTGTCTATCTGTTAATCCCAAACTCCTAATTTATCCCTCCCCAACCCTTTCTCCTTTGGTAACCATAAGTTTGTTTTCTGTGTCTGTGAGTCTATTTGTTTTATAAGTATGTTCGTCTTTATAATTTTTTTTTAGATTCCACGTGTAAACAATAGCCTATGATATTTGTCTTTCTCTGACTTACTTCATATAGTATGATAATCTCCAGCTTCATCCATGTGGCTGCAAATGGCATTATTTCATTCTTTTTCATGGCTGAGTAGTATTCCATTATACATATGTACCACATCTTCTTTATCCATTCCTCTGTCAGTAGACATTCAGGCTGCTTCCATGCTCTGGCTATTGTAAATAGGACTGTATGTATCTTTTCGAATATTGTCCTCTTTCAGCAAAAGTTTACAACTTCATCAGTGAAGAATTCACATCTTTAGTATTAACTTTGTTGGAAAGTGAAAGGAACCCACATCTCCATAAAGATAGAATAATCCTAATATATAGTAAGCATTTCCTGTGCTATGTGACTAGTATTGCATCTAATCCACACAGTGATGTAGGAAGAGCCCCTGTAATAACAGAGGACACCAAGGATCACAGAAGTTAAGTAAGTTGCCTTACAGAGGCTGTGACTGTGGGTCCTAGGCTTGCACACGTGACACACAGCCATGACCATGCATCACCTCCACACTGCTTCTCAGGGAGACCAAGAAGACCATCCAAACTGGTGAGGGATTCAAAGTAACTCAAGTGGGATGTTCAAGTTAATAAAGGGTAAGGAGCAATGGGCATGCTTTTATAAACTTGTCAAGGACAAGCTGGATAGTGATGCCCCACTTTGAAAGAATAGGGTCTCTAAGGGAAGCTTAGGCTTCCTTGGTGGCTCAGATGGTAAAGAATCTGCCTGAAATGCAGGAGACCTGAGTTCGATCTATGGGTTGGGAGGATCCCCTGGAAAAGGGAATGGTAACCCACTCCAGTATTCTTGCCTGGAGAATTCCAAGGATAGAGGAGGCTGGCAGGCTACAGTCCATGGGATTGCAAAGAAATGAATACCACTGAGCCACTAAAACTAATTAACTAAGGGAGGTTTAGAGAGAAGTATAGTTGCAGCAAATAAAGAATGAGAAGAACTTAGGACCAAAATGCTTTATCTTTATCATCTTAGGTTTTCTCTTTTAATAGTCTCTTTAAAAGTGGTGAAGCATTTGGAATTTAATAAATAAATAAAATATCAATAAGTAAATAAAATATCAATAAAACATATTGATACTATCTGAGCAATTTAGATGTTTCATTTGATGGATGGAGTGAGAGAGGAAAATGATCTTGTGTTCAAAGGCTACTGTTTACATCAAATGATTTGCTTTTCTTCTTTGGCTCTTGTTTCCTAAAAAGCCCATTTGTTGGCCCAAGTCAACCATCTCAATACCAAAACCCTGTAGAATACTTTAGGGATTTAAAGATGCACTTCTCTCAGAAAGATCTCGAAGAACTCCTTACCCCCTTAAATCCTCTGATTCATCATCAAAGCAAAGACTGATTGGTGAATGTGAATTATTTAATATCCCTAGCTACAAATGACATAAAAAATTATTCATATGAAGAATTGGCAATAAAAGTTTAAATAAAGGGTTATGGTTGGTAGTATACACTTTAATGTCCATCAGATTCATGATTTATAAGGCCCAGTCTTTCTGGCTTGTGATGTATCTAAACATCTCAAAGTTATAGCAGTGAGATGATACTTACGTGAATATATTATATTTTTATGAAATGCAATGCATCATTCTACTAAAAAGAAACCAATGTCTGGAAATGACTCCTGTAGGTTCTAATTTCTGTACTGTGCTAGGACTACAGGTGAATTATTTCACCCCCTACAATTTGCATTTCCTTGACAATGTGGAAGCCAAATAAGTCTCTTTGTTTGCACTGGTTTCAGAATTAAATTAGTTTGTGTATTTGTTCTCTACTCCTCTTCCTGGATTTGGTTTCAAAGTAAACAGTTATTTTCATCAAATTCTCTTTTATTTGGCTTTAACTCTTCAGTTTCTTGAATTATTCTAGGCGGCTGTCCCTGTTTTACTTTTCAATCAGATATGTGTTCACTGTTTTAAATGGCATTTCATTGGTTCACTTCCATTTTCTATTATTTACCTCACTCTGTGGTATTATGATTTCTTTAGCTAGATCTCACCCCTGATGTGGTCTGATCTTTTTTAAAGGTATTTTTTGAAGTGCCTAGATACCACACAGGGTTGGTAAGACAGGAAAAGGATGATCATCAATTTGATGTTTAGTGAATGTGGGAAAATTACAGGAAAGAATCAGAAATGACATTCATCACAGAGATTGCTTTGAAAGTTAATGGCAAACGTAGAGTCTTGAGAATCAGCAAGAATTATCTTGTTTGGAAAAACCAAAAATGTCAACTTTTTTTTTTTAGATTAACCTAGAAATGACCACTGACAGAAAGAAAATCAGCCATACTTTTCAATTTCAGGAGAAAAGATCTAAAAAGTTATTTCTACCTAATAAAAAAAGTACAATAAGATTCTAAATTCCCACAGAAACTCTTCATCCACCTTATAACACATCAAAAGCCATCAAGGGCCTATTTATCTTGTAGGCCAGCACTAATAAAGTTTTGCGGGTGTTTTTGATGGTGTATGCTGCAGGGGAGGAGAGGGAGAGTAGTTTTAGGACAGGGGGAAGGGAGCCAGTTAGTTTATATCAAATTATAGGGGGGAGGGGGAAATGAAGATTTTAAAAATTTATTCCAGTAATTCATTTAACAACTCTTAGGATACTAGTATTGTTCTAAGGGATGAGACTACAAAAATTAACAAAAAGAAAGTCTCTGCCTTCTTGAGGATTACAAAACAGTGTGGGGTGGCAGGGAGGGAAGGGAACAAGAGCAAATGTATATAAGATAATTCAGCAAATATTAAGTGCTATGAAGAATAAAGCAGTCAGATTAGAGTGACTAGGAGATTGTAGCGTAGTTATAGACAATTTTCTGAGAAATGTCATTTAAGTAGAGACCTGAAGAAAATTAAGAGACTGATATGTAGATATATAGAGGGAGAGTATTCAAGGAAGAAGGAATGGACAGTAAGTACAAAGGCCCTGAGGAAGGAGGGGGTCTGGCCTGTATTCCAGGAACAAAAGGAAGCTAATGAGTGATAATATGTGTGGTCATAGATGAGGTCATAAAGGTGAACTTGGAAAGCCTGTATAAATAGGCTGCAAGATCAAAAAATGTAAATAAATGATTTGTAAAATTGACTATAAAAATTTTAAAATTTCTGCATAGCAAAACAGACGTAAAGAACAGACTTCTGGACTCAGTGGGAGAATGAGAGGGTGGGATGATTTGAGAGAATAGCACTGAAACATATACTTTACCATATGTAAAATAGATAACCAGTGAAAGTTTGGTGTATGAAGCAGGGCACCCAAAGCCAAAGCTCTGTGACAACCTGAGACAGGTTGTCCCCACCACCCCAGGAGAAGGGAGATGGAAAAGGTGTTCAGGATGGAGGGGACACATGTATACCTATGGCCGATTCATACTGATGTATGGGAAAAGCCATCACAATTTTGTAAAGTAATTATCCTCCAATTAAAATAAATAAATACATTTTTTTTAAATCCCACCATGAACAAAGTCAAAAGATAAACAGCAACTGGAGGAAATGATAACTCATATCACCCAAGGACTGGTACCTTTATTTTTTTAAAAGAAATTCCTTTATATCAATATGAAAAAATTAATAACCCAGTAGAAAAATAAGTGAACAGAGAATATGAAGGAAAAAAAACAATTGAAGTGGCTTTTAAACACATTAAAGGATGTTCAACCTTACTTACCATGAGGGAAATTCAAGTTAAAACCACACTGGGATGCAGTCTCTTACCCTATCAGATTGGCAAAGATCCCAGCATTTGATCTTAAGTCCATCTAAAAGTTGGAGCCTTAAAGAATCAGACACGGTCATGTATTTCTCTTGGAAATGTAAACAGGTACAGCCTTTATAGGCCAAGCTTCAGGACTAACCATCAACATTTTAAATGCCCATATCTTTGACCCAGCCTTGTAAGACTTTATCCAATAGATTTATTTGCTAAATGAATTATGTACAAGGATATTCACTGTGGCATTATTTGTAATAGCAGGAAACCACAGGACATGTTGAGTAGTAAGAAATGAATGAGAAGGGAGAGGTGGAATCTGATTAGGAGCCTCTTTTTAAACCTGAACCCTCGGAAGTTCTTGAGTAGGTAAAATGAGAACAGGCTGTATTTAGAACAACTGTGTGTCATCGATTTCAGGTTGGATTGGGTCCGTGTGGGACCTCGGTGACAACTTCAATGTCCTTGAAAGATTCTGATGGCGCTCAAAGTGGGGGAGTCCTTGTGTAGGGAGAGGGTTGGGGGCATCAGGGGTGGTCATAGGCAGGGCTGCCAAGGGGGCAGAGACCAGCTTATGAAGGGCCTTTCTTATGCCGGGTTAAGAGGTTCAGACTTTATCCTGAAGGCAGTGGCAACCTTTAGAGCGAGGCAGTGACCTCATCAGATTTGCATTTTTAAAAGACAGTTCTGCTGGCAATGTCAGGGAAGAGATTACAGAGCAGCAAGACCAGAGTGGGAGAGTGATTAGTGAGAAAAATAAGAATATAGTCCAGAGAGAGATACATATTTTCATTGTTTGGTGGTTCTTACGAATCAAAATTCTACAAACGGAAATGTCTTAACCACAGACTTGCCTTAAACATCAAGAGCGAAAAAAAAAATTTTAACTCTCCTTTTGGTGGTTTCATGGAGGCAGACATTTGTTAAAATGAATTCAATTGCGCACTTTACTAGGTGAATTTTGCTTTATATCAGTTATATCCCTATAGAGCCATACATTTTTAAAATTAAAACTGTCTTTAATAAGGAAAAACAAAAGAAACCCTGAAATGTGGTGTGGACTTTCTGACTAGGGAAGTTCCAATTTTCTACTCTCAAGGCTGCACTGTTTCCTGGTTATTCAGATCCTGTCTGCCTGCTGCTGTGGTGTATCCATCAGTTCCCCTAGCTGGGTTCTCCTGAAACTCATTCCTGTCCAAGATCTCACAAGAATTTTAATTAATTGATTTGAGTGAAAGCAAGGGCTTCCCTGGTGGCTGAGACAGTAAAGAGTCTACCTGCAATGCAGGAGACCTGGGTTCGATCCCTGGGTTGGAAGATCTCTTGGAGAAGGGAATGGCAATCCACTCTAGTATTCTTGCCTGGAAAATCTCACGGACAGAGGAGGCTGGTGGGCTGTAGTCCACGAGATTGCAAAGAGTCTGACACAGCTGAGCAACCAACACACATACAAAGTCTCTATAACTCAGTGTACCCGTCCCCAGCAAGCCACAGAGTAAAGCAGAGCCTTATAACACTTCCCTGTCATGACTGGGTCATAAAAGAGCCAATACATAGACACTGAAACAGGTTTTTATTATTGTTATTATTATTACTACTACCGATGAGTAACTGAGTGCCAATGAAGGAATTCCCCAGGGTGCTTTTAAAATAGCTTAATTTAAAAAAAAAAATTCTTTTGTCTGCTTCTCAGTGGGAAAAAGTATCTTAGTTAAGTTTAAACAATGTCACTGCAGGTATAAGAGTAAGCACTGCTTCTAAAGAAAAGCAAAATAGGGCCCTATGGACTTCTGATAAAGCAAGAAAGTAGATTGTGCTTATAGATTTCATTTTCCAAGAGTAGATTATTAGGACAAATTTTAAAGATTTAATGAGAACTTTGAAAGGACGTGTTATTATTTACATTCAAACTTTCCCCAAAGAAAGAAAAATATATTTTTAATGTTAATGTATTTTATCTTTGTCAGTTCAAAAAGATTCTAAACACCACAAAGCTGGCAATCATGCACTGTTTCTGTGCCCCACCCCCTGGGACCAGCAATTCGTAGTGCCATAGTGACACTCCTTGGCACATAACAGATATTTATTAGGTTGCTGCTGCTGCTACTGCTGCTAAGTCACTTCAGTAGTGTCTGACTCTGTGCGACCCCATAGACGGCAGCCCACCAGGCTCCCCCGTCCCTGGGATTCTCCAGGCAAGAATACTGGAGCGGGTTGCCATTTCCTTCTCCAATGCATGAAAGTGAAAAGTGAAAGTGAAGTCGCTCAGTCGTGTCCGACTCTTAGCGACCCCATGGACTGCAGCCCACCAGGCTCCTCCGTCCACGGGATTTTCCAGGCAAGAGTACTGGAGTGGAGTGCCATTGCCTTCTCCATTTATTAGGTTAAGCTTACTTCAACTGAACTTTCATTTTTTTTCCAGCTTTATCAAGATATAATTGATACATAACATTGTGTAAGTTTAAGGCATATAGCACAATGGTGTAATACATGGGTATTTTGCAAAATGATTATCAGAATGAAATTAGCTAACACATTCATCACCTCGCATAGTTACCCTTTGTGTGTATGTTCATATGTGGTGAGAACTTTTAAAATTCACTCTCTTAGCAACTTTCAGGCATTCAATACAATTCCATTAAGTATATTCACCATGCTGTACACCACATCCTCAGGACTTATTCCTATAACTGGAAGTTTGTACCTTTTGACCATGTCTATCCATTTCCCTAGGCTTCCCTAGTGGCTCAGATGGTAAAGAATCCTCCTGCCAATGCAAAAGACCCAGGTTCAATCCCTGAGTTGGGAAGATCCCCCTGGAGAAGGGAATGGCAGCCCACTGTAGTATTCTTACCTGGAGAATTCCATGGACGGAGGAGCCTGGTGGGCTGCAATCCATGGGGGTCACAAAAAGTTGGACATGGCTAAGCATGCATGCGAGCGTGTGCACATACACACACATGCAAGCATGCACACACACATCTGTTTCCCCACCCCTTCACAATTGAACTTTCAAAATTATTTCTACTCTGTTGTTACTTACACAAAGACTAATAACATCTCATTTTAAAAGAAAGTCTTTCTCTTCTTGCCTCCCCTAAAACATTTTGAAAATCACTTTCCTCCAGGTTATAATCAGTAGCATTCAACAAAGTTATTTCTGATTTTACATCTCCTTTTATCAAAAGATAAATTTAAAAGATGTGTCTAATCATATGAAATCCTACTTAATATTTCTATCCCAGAGGCACAAAGCCTTCGGGAGTCCCTGCAGCAAGATGGTTTTAATCCAATGCCATCCAGAGATGAGAGATAATGGCTGGTTCCTTGTGTCAGAGACTTGCTCTTCATAAAGTCAAGTACTTAGAGAAAAATCTACATCTTTACCTTCTTCCAAACCTGCTCTCTGTCTTGCTAGCTCCTACTCACATCCCAGGGGAAACAGCTGATTCTGAGACTAGCCAACCCTGCATTTGACGTACAGTAACACTGTATTGAAACAATACACAGTATTGAAACAACAAGTGCAGGCTTAGAACGGTTCTTTTTGTATGTTCCCTGGGTCTGGAAGATCCCCTGGAGAAGGCAATGGCACCCCACTCCAGTATTCTTGGCTGGAAAATCCCATGGACGGAGGAGCCTGGTAGGCTGCAGTCCATGGGGTCGCTAGAGTCGGACATGACTGAGCGACTTCACTTTCACTTTTCACTTTCATGCATTGAAGAAGGAAATGGCAACACACTTCAATGTTCTTGCCTGGAGAATCCCAGGGATGGGGAAGCCTGGTGGGCTGCCATCTCTGGGGTCGCACAGAGTCAGACACGACTGAAGTGACTTAGCAGTAGCAGCAGCAACACTGTATTGAAACGCAGTGCAGGCTTAGAACAGTTCTTTTTGTATGTTCCCTGGGTCCGGAAGATCCCCTGGAGAAATGAATGGCTACCCACTCCAGTATTCTTGGCTGGAGAATCCCATGGACAGAGGAGCCTGGTGGGCTACAGTCCATGGGATCGCAAACAGTCTGACACGACTGAGCCACTAACACTTTCACTTTAGTGGTTGGAAACAGGGGTTACATCATTAATGTTGTTTGTCAGATATTTATTGACTAGAGATCTGAATAATTTGAATCCTGTCAAATAAATTATAGGAAAAACATCCCCAAGTATTTTGTAAATATTGTAATTGGGCTACTCCAATATTCTGTTGCTACAAAATAAATTATCCCTAAATTTAGCAACTTAAAACAACAATGGTATTATTATAAACTACAGAACAGTGAATCAGGAATTTGGGAAGCCTCAGCTAGCTCATTCTTCTGCCCCACGTGGGGTCACTAGGTGGTAATCAGCTGGTAGATAGACTGGTCGAGTTGGCCTCACTCACATGCCTGGCACCCTGGCAGGAGTCTTAGTCCACTGAAGCTGCTCTAACAAAAATATCAAAGATTGAGTGGCTGAAACAGAAAGCATCTCTCTCACACAGTTCTGAGTGCTGGAAAGTTCAGGGTCAAGACACTGGTGGATTGTGTCAGGTGAAGCCTGCACCTGGTCCACAGGCTGCCACCCTCACTGTGTCCTCACGTGGTGGGAAGGACAGGGGAGCCATGTGGATCCTTTAATAAGGACACTGATCCCACTCAGGAAGGCTCAGGCCTCTCGACCTAATCACCTCCCAAAGGCCCCGCCCCTAAATGCCATCACCTAGGGGATTAGGTGTCAACATATGAATTATTGGGAGGACTCAAGTATTTTGTCTATAACAGCAAGCATGGCTAGTAACCTGGGCCCAGTAGGGACTATCCCCTGCAGTGCCTACATGTGGCCAGACCAACATGGGGACCTCAGATAGAGTCTCACAAGACAGAAAGTGGAAGCTGCAGTCTGATCATTTCCTGCTCCGGAAATCAAGTGTCCCTTGCAGTGCATGCTGTAGTAGTCACTGCAGTGACAGAGCCCACCCTGATTCAGGGGGACGAGATACAAACCCCACCTCTACTTCCCAGGTTGCGCCAGTGATAAAGAACCCGTCTCCAATGCAGGAGACACAAGAGACATGAGTTCGATCCCTGGGTTGGGAAGATCTCCTGGAGCAGGAAATGGCAACCCACTCCAGGTATTCTTGCCTAGAAAATCCTATAGACGGAGGAACCTGGTGGGCTACAGTCTATGGGGTCACAAAGAGTTGGACACAGGACTGAGCTGCATACACACACACACACCCCTCGATGGAAAGTGAGTCAGAATTTATAGTGATCCTTAATTGGCAAAGGGGCACCATGTGAGAAAACACTGAAGTTTTGTATCTCTTGGTATAATGAACTCATCCATCAAAAAGCAGCTACTATGAAAATATTAATTTAACATACAAAAAAGTACCAGTTATACATCTTAAAGGCATTCATGTATATTTTACGACCCAGCTCCTCACATCACTTGCTGTCAATACAGCCACCAAAATATCTTGCCAGGTGGTCCTCTCCTTTCTGCTTCTACTGCCCAGAGATAGTGCCATATAGCTGCTAACCTTTGTTGTGCGCCAGGCCTTGTGCTAACATCTTTCCAGGCACTGTCTCATTTGATTCCTCATGCACTCTATAGGTGGGGGTTGTCACAATCTCTACTTCATAGATGAAGAAAATGGGACTCTGTGAATTAAGTGACACATGTTATCTCTCAGACTTTCAATGGATGAACCTAAATGGAAACTGAATCACCTGACTCCATCTAACCAGAGTTGGGTTTCCTCACTCCTAACCAGAAAGTCCATGCTGACGTGAGTGGAATGCCTTGACCCAGAGGTGCAGCTTTGCCTGCACCCTTTGAGTGGGCACATTCTTGCTGAGCTGCTACACACGCCTCTTGTGCTAAAAGGGTCATCATATCTCTCTCTGCATCAAAACCTTATGCTAAGATACCAGCTACTTCTGTTGTTGTTTACTCGCTAAGTTGTGTCCAGCTCTTTTGTGACCCTCCAGGCTCCTCTGTCCATGGGATTTCTCAGGCAAGAATACAGGAGTGGATTGCCATTTCCTCCTCCAGGGGATCTTGCTGACCCAGGGAGCAAACCTGAGTTTCCTGCATGGCAGGCTGATTCTTTACCACTAAGCCCCCAGGGAAGCCCCCAGTTACTTCTGCTGCTGCTGCTAAGTCACTTCAGTCGTGTCCAATTCTGTGCAACCCCAGAGACGGCAGCCCACCAGGCGCCCCCATCCCTGGGACTCTCCAGGCAAGAACACTGCAGTGGGTTGCCATTTCCTTCTCCAATGCATGAAAGTGAAAAGTGAAAGGGAAGTCGCTCAGTCGCATCCGACTCTTAGCGACCCCATGGACTGCAGCCTACCAGGCTCCTCCATCCATGGGATTTTCCAGGCAAGAGTACTGGAGTGGGATGCCATTGCCTTCTCCGACTCCGTCTAAATAACATTAGAAACAAAAGTTATGTATACTGCTTGAGCAAGACAATAGTCTTTTGTTTAAAGAGAAACAAAACGGACAACACGGAAGCTATGCACAGAAAGGACCAGCTGGTCATTAGCTGACATACTCAAACTGGCCTAGTTTAATTGGCAATAGATAACAGCTCCAAGAGCATAGTTAAAAATAATGTTCTGAATATTTCAAAATATAAATGGCACGGAGATAATTAAGATAGCATAGGATGGCAGCCTCTGGAGGAAGTTATGACCATGTTCTGACTTAATTGGTTTCAGAGAAACTTACCAACTACTGCCTTGGTGTCATAAAAGTCTTGTGTGTTTTCTTTGCTTTGGGAGGAGAGAGAGGCATGGTTTCCCTGGCCCCAAAGGAGAGAAAAGATTCTCCTGACACGTGGGGAGCTTGACTGCTGACAGACTTGCCCAGCAGGTGGGAGGCACACCAGTCAAGCGGGGATGTGCTTGGCTGCTCAGTGGGCCACGGAGGTACCACGCAGATCCTCTCACCATCTGGGCTCTGCGGCACGAGGAAGAGCCACCATCCGCTTGCACGCTGGTTCCAAGTCCCAGCGCTGAGGACTCAGGCTGCCCTTCACTGCTACTTTCTCACCTTGCAGTGTGTCTAAACTAGACTCCTAAAGGCAGCTGCTGTGAGCATAACCTTTACATGGAAGCACAAAATATTAGAGGAATTTTCTGAAAAGCTGCTTTTCTTTTTGTGACCCTGGGGAATCCCGTCATGTATATTTAGAACAATGGAAAAGGGGATTTTGTTGGGGGCAGGGATGATTATATTGTAAGGAGACATATATATTTTTTCTGCTTATGGTTGTCTGTTGTTGCTGTGTTGTATGGTCGCAAAGTCGTGTCCAACTCTTTGTGATCCCATGAACTGCAACATGCCAGGCTTTCCTGTCCTTCACTGTCTCCCAGGGCTTGCTCAAAGTCATGTCTATTGAGCCACTGATGCCATCTGACCAGCTCATCCTCTGTTGCCCCTTTATCCTCCTGTTTATCTGGCCCTCTTTCAACCAACCTGTTTTCACAAACAACTTTGTAATAGAGAATTTTAAGTCCAGAAAACCAGTACTTACTTTCCTCTGCTAGCCTTGCTCTCATTCTAACCAAAAACCTGGGTGTGACTATAATCAGTGCACACATGTTATTTTATCCAAATATTTCCACACAATTTTATCTGTGCTTTTCCAAGATTTGGAAGAATGCATGCATTTCTTTATGAAAGAAACACAGTGTTTCAGTATATTGGTATATATTATACTAGTTAACGATTTATCAACAGATAATTCAGTTAATAAGAACTTCTGTAGTTGATCAACACAATGTGCTGTGCATAGTCGCTCAGCTGTGTCTGACTCTTTGCACCCCTATGAACTGTAGCCCGCCAGGCTCCTCTGTCCATGGGGATTCTCCAGACAAGAATACTGGAGTGGGTTGCCATGCCCTCCTCCAGGGGATCTTCCCAACCCAAGAATCAAACTCAGGTCTCCTGCACTGCAGGCCGATTCTTTACCATCTGAGCCACCATTCTTTGTGTGTGTGTGGTTAAAAAAAAAAAACCACATAACATGAAATCCACCCTCTTAACAAATGTTTCAGGGAGCACTACAGTATGGTTAACTCCATGCACATTTCTACTCTTAATAATGGTTCTGAGGTTTTGAGTCAATCATTGAGTCTTCAAAGGAGAATCTAATTTTCCTTTGTAAAGTGATTTTTTAATGAATTTTTTAAAAATTAGTAATAGCCTAAACCAGATAGCTTAAAGTAGCATATTATGACCAGTGATCTAAATTAAAAGGAAAATAAGCTACTATATAAAATAAACAACATGATCTTACTATATAGCACAAGAAACTATAGTCAATAGCCAGTAATAAGCCATGAAGGAAAAGAATATGAAAACAGTGCATGCATATGTATGTATAAGTGAATCACTTTGCTGTATACCAAAAGTAACATAGTGAATCAGCTATACTTCAATAATAAATAAATTTTTAGAAATCAATAAATATATATTTATTTACAGCAAAAATGTATCACCTTAAATTAATTTGTGTAAAAAGCAGATGAATCAAGATGAAAAATGGAACTTCAAGGCCAAGCAATCAGAATGAATATGGCCATTTGGTAACATGTTTAATAAACGGGATCATCAGTAGGATGGCCTATTTCCAAGGTCAAGGAGGCAAATGGGGTCAAAAAAGAGGAGCTGAGTTTGCAGATCCAGGAAGCAAAAAGCTGAGCTCTGTGGTGACAGAGGAACACGGAACTAAAGATTGAAATCACCAAAGAGAAACTCCTTGACTTTATGATATGAATCGAATGGCTTTGTGCCTTACCTATTAAAGGGAATGTCAGGTAAAGAGGGACTGGTTGAATTTAAACAAGAGAAACTTCTCAGAGATATTTTAGACCCTGTCATTGCAAATTGAGACAATATACTGATTCCTTATGATCCAATGCAAAGCTCGTCCTTTCTACCCAGAACACAACTGACTAAGACATCCGATATAGCTAATGTTATTACTGTCTCAACTCAACCCATTCCTGTTGGATAAATATTCCATGATAGGCCAGTACTCTTTGTGTAATGATTTATTCAAATACTTCTCTAAAACATACAATTAAGGATCCCATAGTTATCACTTCCTTTAACTGCATACAGTGGATGACTCCCTAGGGCCAATTCTTTTTCCTTTATAAGGATTCCTTGTCCTTCTATTTTAATAGCAGGAGACACCTGTCTAGAGAATCATGGGCTTCCCTGGTGGCCCAAATGGTAAAGAATCTGCCTGCAAAGCAGGAGACCCAGATTCCATCCCTGGGTCAGGAAGATCCCCTGAAGAAGGGAACGGCTACCAACTCTAATACTCTTACCTGGAGAGTTCCATGGACAGAAGAGCCTGACAGGCTACAGTCCATGGGTTGCAAAGAGTCGGACATGACTGAGAGACTATCACTTTCCTGTCTAGAGAAACTTGCTCATCTGTCATAATTAATCTTCATCAAAAAGCCTCTTGAAGAGTCTAACAATACAGGGGATTATTTTTATAAATACACAAAATAGATATAAAAACATAAAAGAAACAGAGCAACTTTCAGGGCAACTTTCAAAGCCTTAAAGAAAGGACTTTCTTGGTGTTCCAGGGACTTAGACTTCACTCTCCCAATGCAGAAGACCTGGGTTTATATGCTGCAAATAAAGTTCCCACAGGATGCAACTGAAAGATCCTGCATGCCACAATGAAGATCAAAGATCCCTGTGCCACAACTAAGACCAGGGCAGCCAAATAAGTAAATAAACAGACAAAAACTAAAGGAGAAGACATCTTTTTTTGGTGGGGGGAGGACTTGCCCTACAGCTAGCAGGGCCTTAGTTTCCCAACCAAGGATGGAACCAATGCCCTCGGCAGTGAAAGCAAGGGGTCTTAACCACTGGATCACTAGGAAAATCCACCAAAACATCTTTAATATCCAAATACTACAACCAAACAGTGTGCATCCTCTGTCCATTGTTGTTCCATTGCTCCATCATGTCTGACTCTTTGCAACCCCGTGGACTGCAGCACGCCAGGCTTCCCCATCCTTCACTGTCTCCCTGAGTTTGCTCAAACTCATGTCCATTGAGTCAGAAATGCCATCCAACCATCTTATCCTCTGTCGATCCATCTCCTTTTCAATCCTTCCCAGCATCAGGGTTTTTTCAAATGAATCAGTTCTTCGCATCAGGTGATCAAAGTATTGGAACTTCAGCTTCAGCATCCGTCCTTCCAATGAATATTCAGGGTTGACTTCCTTTAGGATGGACTGGTTGGATCTCCTTGCAGTCCAAGGGACTCTCAAGGATCTTGTCCAGCACCACAGTTCAAGAGCATTAGTTGCCAGACTATTAGGTCATGAAGATCCAGAGAAATGACCACTTTGTTGTAAGGTTCTGAGGTGACATTCACAAATAGGTCTGTGATAAGGGGGGGAAAATCAGCAAATTTGTTATTAGAGTTTATAATGAGTCTTTGTTCACACTTCGGTTTCCCATGTCATTGTCCATGAGAGTAATATGGACCAAGCACTGGGGGTGAGGATGGAAGCAGGACCTCCTGATTTTCTAGTGTGGCTCTGGATGCTTCTAGTCTCCATCATTCCATAGCGAGGAGATCAAGGACCCAGGTGTGAGGTCTGGCCGAGACAGCCTGTTGATGCTGTCAAAGCTGATGTTTTTCACAAACCCTGATGCCTTTTAAAGACGTGACTCTGCTTCCCAGACAGTCCTTTCTTATAAAAATTCATCTATCTTAAAAGGCTTTTCACTTGCCTAATTCATACCTACTTATAACCCTGAAAAATGTTTGATGTTGGCCTTTGGTGGAGCATGGTAGGATATGTAATAAAAATAAAATTTGTTTTCTTCACACCAATGCTATGAAGCAGCTACTATAAACAGTATGTTACATTAATAATATGTTACATTTAGAAAGCAGATTATACAATATCCGCACAGTATATTTTCAGTTGCATGCTTAAAATATTCATGCACAGAGGGGGAAAAAAACAACATAGGGCATATACCAAAGTGTTTATAGTGTTATTCTGGGAAGTGGGATTGTGGGTGTATTTCTCTCCTTCATGTTTCTTTTCTATATTTTCTAAGTGTCTGATGATAAACATGTATTCATTTGAAAGGGGCAACATTTTAAGATTGGTTTCCAAGTGCTTTACCAATTGAAAACCCTGACAAATTTTGAGGCAACATGTTAAAAGTCTAGGCTGTTCTGTCTTTCATTGTAGCTGCTGGTCTCAAATGGACAGTGTTAATTATATTTAAATTAGTTAAAGGGAAAATAATTTATTCACCATTTAATTATTCAGTCACATTTGCCACATTTCAAGTTTCAGTAGCCACATTTTCATCATACAGAAAATTCTATTCCACAGTCCTGATGGAGACAAGTTAGCAAACTATGCTGGTTACCAACCTGGGCCAATTTGCAGTGGCAAAGGAATGGTCCTCCTTATCACTTATTATTATTACAGTGCCACTCATTATAGACACTGGGAGAGTCCTCATCCGAGGTCCCTTTATGCACTTCACTAATCTTTAGCCCAGTGAGCTAGAGATTTCTCCCACAGTCATCCGGGTGTTAGTGGCAGGTTGGGAACCCAGAGCAACTCACCCCTATTTTATAACTCTCATCTCCTTATCATTGTGACGATCTTCTCCAGAAAACTAAATCTTCCCAAGCTGTACTTCAGTTCAGTATCATTTCATAGACATTTTTGAAAGCTTACAATGTGATAGACACAGTAATAAGCCTTGAATATGAAAAACCAGAGACTTCCCTGGTGGTTCAGACAGTAAAGAATCAGCCTGCAATGCAGGAAACCCAGGTTCAATCCCTGGGTTGGGAAGATCCCCCAGAGAAGGGAATGGCTACCCACTCCAATATTCTTGACTGGAGAAAAACCAAGGAAGAGAAGTTTCTCTATTCCTAAAGTGTAACAAGGTGTTAAAAACAGGGCATGCTAGATAGAGTGACACCACCAAGTAGGGACAAGTCTGTTCTTGGAAAACCTAGCAATGCTTCCTCCACCTAGTTATGCTTGAGTCTTGACATTTGAACATCCTCCAGACTCTCAAATTTACACTTCAATAGTCTCCATGTTCTCCATACTCCAGAAGAAAAGAGATTAACTCCACTTTTGAACCTGATCTAATTTTTTTTAAACTTCACTTGAAAGAGCTAGGTATATTCAACTCTTTTAATTTGAACTTACTTTCTCATTTTGGGGCCAGGTTCTATACTTGTAAAATAGTTTTAAACCTTCAAGTGAAATAAAATACTCTTTTAAGACTGAGTCATCCATTCCATTTTGAACTATATAAAAGCAAATACCAAATTTGAATGAGTGATCATTTTTCAGCCAGTCATGTGGGAAGTGTTGCAATACAGGTTAGAAGCTGGAGTTCCCAGTTCTCAAGTCAATCATGTTCCTATATTTTAACAGATGCCATGCTCTTGGTGGCAGAGCGACTGGAAGGACCATTCAACATTGAGTCGGTCATGGACCCAATAGACGTCAAGATCTCTGAAGCCATTATGAACATGCAGGAAAACAGCATGCAAGTGTCTGCAAAGGTATTTGCCTTAGTCATTTATCTAATAAGCAAAGGGTAGTCACCTAAAAACGAAGTAACTAGATACGTTGACTGGGATTGCAAACTCTAATATGTTGTCCGTGAGCTTTTCCTGTCGCATGACAAATTTGCTACTTCATTAAAACTGTCTAACAAAATGGCATTAAGAAAGGAAATAAGCTTTTCCTTTGCAGTTCCTCAATCATGAAGAAATTATTGGCTGCTAAAAAGTTTTAGAGAGCCCCAAGTATATTGACTAATCCCTCACATTTGTGAGCAATTTGGGGAAAAGTTGCTTTTTAATGGTTGTGATTTCTGCACACCCTCACCCTATTCTCTCTCTCTAGGAACTTCTAATTACGTCCTCAGCTGTGCAAACCAGGCAAATGTTCCCTCCGTTCACTCGTAAATTATTAAACATTCCATCTGACTTCCTTTTTTAAGACGATAATGTAACCCTCATTAATGAATCGTCAGAGGAAAATGCCGCTTTGTATAAAGTCAAACACACATTTTTAAAAAATAGTAAGTTTTTATAAATCAAACAAGACAGATTCTGGATTTTCAGCTGCAGAACATAAATATCAAGTGCACAATTTTTAAAATTTTTAGAAAAATTTTATTGGAGTATAGTTGATTTACAATGTTGTGTTAATTTCAGGTGCAGCCAAGTGAATTAGTCATATACATGCGTATATCTGCTCTTTTTAAAATTCTTTTTCCATATACGCCATTACAAAGTATTGAGTAGATAGAGTTCCCTGTGCTCTACAGTAGGTCCTTATTAGTTATTTATTTTATATATAGTATTATGTATATGTCGGTCCGTCTAGTCAAGGCTATGGTTTTTCCTGTGGTCATGTATGGATGTGAGAGTTGGACTATGAAGAAGGCTGAGCGCCAAAGAATTGATGCTTTTGAACTGTGATGTTGGAGAAGACTCTTGAGAGTCCCTTGGACTGCAAGGAGATCCAACCAGTCCATTCTGAAGGAGATCAGCCCTGGGATTTCTTTGGAAGGAATGATGCTAAAGCTGAAACTCCAGTACTTTGGCCACCTCATGCAAAGAGTTGACTCATTGGAAAAGACTCTGATGCTGGGAGGGATTGGGGGCAGGAGGAGAAGGGGACAACAGAGGATGAGATGGCTGGATGGCATCACTGACTCGATGGACGTGAGTCTGATTGAACTCCGGGAGTTGGTGATAGACAGGGAGGCCTGGCGTGCTGCGATTCATGGGGTCGCAAAGAGTCAGACAGGACTGAGCGACTGAACTGACCTGATCTGATCCCAATTTTCTAATTTATTACTCCCCCTCTTACCTCCTGGTAACCAGAAGTTTGTTTTCTACATCTTTCAGTCTATTTCGGATTTGTAGATAAGTTCACTTGTCCTATTTTTTCAGAATCCTCATATAAGTGATATCATATGATATTTGTCTTTCTCTGTCTGACTTACTTTACTCAGTGTGACAGCCTCTAGGTCCATCCATGATGCCACAAACGGCATTATTTCATTTTTATTATTTCGTTCATTATTTTGTTCTCTCTTATGACGGAGCAATATGCCACTGTACATAAGTACCACCTCTTCTTTATCCATTTCTCTGTTGATGGACATTTAAGTTGCTTCCGTGCCCTCAGAATGGGAGAAAATATTTGCAAAAAATTATTAAAGCAACTGACAAAGGATTAATCTCCAAAATATATAAACAGCTTATATAGCTTGATATAAAAAAGAAACAAATAACCCAATCAAAAAGTGGGGGGAAGATCTAAATAGACATTCCTCCAAAGAAGATATACAGGCCAGTAGGCACCTGAAAAGATGCTCAATAATACACATTATTAGAGAAATGCAAATCAAAATGACAATGAGGTATCACTTTATATCAATCAGAATGGTCAAAAATTATCAAAAAATCTGCATACAATAAATGCTGGAGAGGGTGTGGAGAAAAGGAAACCTTCCTACACTGTTGGTGGGAATTGAACCTGATATAGCCACTATGGAGAGCAGTATGCGCGTGAGTGTGTGTGTGAGTGTATGTGTGTGTGTGTGTGTATGTGTGCACACACGCCTGTGTGTGCTCAGTCATGTCTGACTCTCTGCGACCCCCTGGACTATAGCCTGCCAAGCTCCTCTGTCCATAGGATTTTCCAGGTAAGAATACTGGAGTGGGTTGCCATTTCCTTCTCCAGGGTATCTTCCCTACCCAGAGATCAAATCCGTGTCTCCTGTGTCTTCTGCATTGTAGGGCAGGTTCTTTACTACTGAGCCACCTGAGAAGCCCTCGGAGAACAGTATAGAGGTTCCTTAAAAAACTAAAAGTATAGCAACATATGACCCAGCAATCCCACTCAAGGGCATATATTCAGAGAAAACCATAATTCGAAAAGATATGTGCACCCCAATGGTCATTGCAGCACTACTTACAATATCCAGGAAATGGAAGTGCACAATTTTTATTTATCCCCACCCAGTTGAAAACAAATAGGACCCACCATAAGCAAAATTTAAAAGTTTGAAATGAGTCTCCAGCCTTTCCTTCATCACCCCTTTTATCCACACTGATGACCACACAATGCCCTTCTGTTCGTTTTTACCAGTCTCCCTGTTCTGAAACACTACCCAAAACTGCACCGGTCCTTTAAAGCTGATGATGGAGTGATTGCATTTTAACTGAAAGTTATTCATATAAAAATATGTCAGACAAAGAGCTGCAAATACTAATTCTCTTCAGTATTTAAACTCCTTTGTGAAAAAGATTTCAAATATAATCAAGGAGAAAGAGAGAGGTGGTGGTGAAAAATTGCAGAGCAGAAAGAAACCCATGGAATCTGACGAGGTCTCCTTGGCTGAGTGTGAATCAGACTAGCTTTGGACTTTTCAGGGAGCACTGGTAGAAAATAGGATGAGAAAGAATCTGGCCTGGGCCCCTTTCTCTCTCTTTGAAAGATGAGAGGGGCTGAGAGTTTCATAATCCTAACTTCCAGGTTTTAGTGCACTTCGGTTGCGTCTGTGCTCAGTCACTTCAGTCATGTCTGACTCTTCGTGACCCCATGGACTGTATCCTGCCAGGCTCCTCTGTCCATGGATTCTCCAGGCTAGAATACTGGAGTGGGTTACCATTTCCTTCTCCAGGGGATCTTTCCCAAGGGGGATTGAATCCACATCTCTTGCACTGGCAGGCAAGTTCTTCACCACTAGCCAACCAGTCCATTCTAAAGGAGATCAGTCCTGGGTGTTCTTTGGAAGGACTGATGATAAAGCTGAAACTCCAGTACTTTGGCCACCTCATGCGAAGAGTTGACTCATTGGAAGAGACTCTGATGCTGGGAGGGATTGGGGACAGTAGGAGAAGGCGATGACAGAGGATGAGATGGCTGGATAGCATCACCTACTCAATGGACATGCTGCTGCTGCTGCTAAGTCGCTTCAGTCGCATCCGACTCTGTGCGACCCCATAGACAGGAGCCTATTAGGTCCACCGTCCCTGGGATTCTCCAGGCAAGAACACTGGAGCGGGTTGCCATTTCCTTCTCCAATGCATGAAAGTGAAAAGTGAAAGTGAAGTCGCTCAGTCGTGTCTGACTCTTAGCGACCCCATGGACTGCAGCCTACCAGGCTCCTCCGTCCATGGGATTTTCGAGGCAAGAGTACTGGAGTGGGGTGCCATTGCCTTCTCCACAATGGACATGAGTTTGAGTGAACTCCAGGAGTCGGTGATGGACAGGGAGGTCTGGCGTGCTGTGATTCATGGGGTGGCATAGAGTTGGACACAACTGAGCGACTGAACTGAACTGAGTGCTACCTGGGAGCTTGTATTAACCTGTGTAAAAGAAAAAAAACAAGAATGCTCCAAAGTTCTATCACCTATTGAAAAAATAGCATATTTGGGAGTTCCATGAAAATCTATTTTCTTTCTTTCCTGTGGGGGTGGGGGGAGCAGTTATCTATCCCTCTCAAATCTATTGCCTAGAAACCAACTAATGTTATTTTTTTTAACTTTTTAAAATTTTGTATTGGGGTATAGCCAATTAACAGTGTTGTGATAATTTCAGTTGAACAGCAAAGGGACTCAGTCATACATATACATGTATGCATTCTCCCCCAAACTCCCCTCTCCATCCAGGCTGCCACATAACATTGAGCAGAGTTCCCTGTTGGAGTAGGTCCCTGTTGGTTATCCATTTTAAATGTAGCAGTGCATACATATTCATCCCAAACTCCCTAACTATCCCTTCCTCCCAGCAAACATAAGTTCATTCCTCTAAGTCTGTGAGTCTCTTTCTGTTTTGTAAGTAAGTTCATTTGGTGGTTCAGATGGTAAAGGATCTGCCTGCAATGCTGGAGATACACATCAATCCCTGGACTGGGACAATCCCCTGAAGAAGGAAATGGCGATCCACTTCAGTTTTCTTGTCTGGAGAATCCCATGGACAGAGGAACCTGGCAGGCTACAGTCCGTGGTTGCAAAGAGTCAGACATGACTGAGCACGTGCGCACCCAGAGTCACACAGTCTTAATGTAGAGAAAAGGAGATGGAACGAGTTAGGAAGAAACAAGAGGACAGCTAAGCTAAGCTCTGCAGGAAAGAGGAATGGGAGGTGGCATCTGATCTTGAGGACAGTATGGAGAAAGGACCATCGCCAACTTTTAATATAGTGGAGGGGAGGGTGAGTAAGTGGCTGAAATTTGGACAAATTTAGCAGGAAACACCAACAGGATCTGCTGATGGAGTGGACATGTTCTGAAAAAGGTTTCATTTCTTCAAGGCAATGGAATTCGGAAACATGTAGTTTCATTTTCCATATAAGCCAAATCCATGAAATTATGCATGAACTCAAGTCTAAAATCTACATTCTCACTAGGAACAGAACCAGATGGCTAAATTTTTCCTTTTGCCAAAGAACTCTCAGTCATTTTTGATAAACAGTCCTGTCAAATTGGAAATTCTGAATTTCCAGTCTTTGGATGGAGTATTCACATAACCAGTGACTAGGTTAATTTCTGATAGAGAGCTTCTGGTCTCTTTCCTAAATGCAAGGGCCAGACACCCTGAGAGCTGTGAAGCTTACAAATTAAAATCACTTCTTACTCCAGGTTTGACTGGCAACTTCTCCTTGGAAAATCATTTACCTTATTACAGCAGTTACTCATGGAAGCCATTCCTAGAGTCTTGTTAAGTAAAGCAGCAGTGTTTATAACTGGCAGCTCATATTTGTTGAACACTTACTGCCAGGACTCTACTGTGCATTACATGGTTTATACTATGTAATATTTATAACAATGCTTACAATGAGATAGGTCTTCTCCCTTATTTTCCAGATAACACAATCTAAGGCTAAGAAAAGTTAGGGAACTTACAAAGGTCACACGGTGTGTGAAGGAGTACACAGAGGAGTGGCTGACTCCAGAGACCACGTTGCTCATCATTGCATTTTAATGATGCAGGTTCCTAAAAAGCCAATCCCACACAAGGGCAGGATTCAGCAAACATTTGCTGAATAGATCAAGTATTAAAGGAAAGTTCAGTAGCTTTCAGTAAAAACGTGCCCAAGACAGTAAGGAAACAGAGGCAGCAAAGCCAGGAGAATTCAAGTTTTCTACCTTTCTCTCTGATTCCCTTTGCAACTATACCTAAAACTTCTCAACATGCCAAAGACTAATGAAATATTTCTCTTATTAGCTCATTATTCATGCTTCCAACCCTTCCTAGGGTGTTAATAGTACCAAATATGAAATTCTTCTTTTTCTCCCTTCTATCTGAAGGCAAAGATAAACACATTAGTTTCAGATATGAAATGCCCCTGTACTGCAGTGTGTGTGTGTGTGTGTTAGTTGCTTAGTCATGTCTGACTCTTTGCAGCCCCATGGACACTTCAGACTTCTCTGTCCATAGGATTCTCCAGGCAAGAATACTGGAGTGGGTAGCCATTCCCTTCTCCAGGGGATCTTCCTGACCCAGGGACTGAACCTAGGTCTCCTGCATTGCAGGCAGATTGTTTACCATCTGAGCCACCAGGGAAGCCCTCCTCTAATGCAGTAGTCATCATATACATATAGGAGGGAATAGCTCATTTTTTATTGAGTTACAGTTGATATACAATATTATGTAAGTTTCAGGTATAGGAACAACTAAATTTTTGAATCTAATCAGTGAGATCCTGAATTAGTGAAATTACAGATTAATAAAAAGATCTATTGTCACATGTCTGTTCAGACTCAAATCTTGTTTTAGATCTGTTTTTTTTTTCTTTTTCTTTTTTATTTTTTAAATTTTATTTTAGTTTTAAACTTTACATAATTGTATTAGTTTTGCCAAATATCAAAATGAATCCGCCACAGGTAGATCTGTTTTTAAAGGCATAGTCATATCCTTTTTCCTCTCCCATTTAGCCCACAGCTAAGCTGTTTGGGGATAAGGCACATGGACATTCCTTTAAAAAAATACATTGATTCCTTGTTACTGTTCAGTTGCTAAGATTGTGTTCGACTCTTTGTGAATGCAACATGCCAGGCTTTACAGTCTTTCACCATCTCCCAGAGTTTGCACAAACTCTTGTCCATTGAGTCAGTGATGCCATCCCACTATCTTATCCTCTGTTGCCCCCTTCTACTCCCACTCTCAAGCTTTCCAAGCATCAGAGTCTTTTCCAATTAGTCAGCTCTTTGCATCAGGTGGTCAAAGTATTGGAGTTTCAGCATCAGTCCTTCCAATGAATATTCAGGGTTGATTTCCTTTAGGATTGACTGGTTTGATCTCCTTGCTGTCCAAGGGACTCTCAAGAATGTTCTCCAGCACCACAGTTCAAAAGCATCAATTCTTTGGGGCTCAACCTTCTTCATGGTCCAACTCTCATATCCATACATGACTACTGGAAAAACCATAGCTTTAACTATACAGACATTGGTCAGCAGAGTGATGTCTCTGCTTCTTAATACACTGTCTAGATTGTCATAGCTTTTCTTCCAAGGATAAAGCATCCTTTCATGGCTATACATTGGCTATTCCAAGTTCTATAATCAAGTACAATAGTTTGGTAATAACATTATGGCATTTATTTCAAACTCTTGTGTATCCTTTACATAATATTATGTTGTGTATGTTACTTATAATTATATAGGGAAGCCCCATATTAACATATAATATTGCTTATATGTGTGTGTGTGTGTGTGTGTGTGTGTATAAGACTAGGGACATTAAGATATTAAAATTTACTTGATTCTGTTTTTTGTACAAATAATCACTTAGTAACATTGACAATCATCATAGTTACTGTTGGTTGGGCCCCTACTATATTTCATTCAATAGACACCCTTCATGTACCAGGCACAAGAAATATCAGTTCAGTTCAGTCGCTCAGTCGTGTCTGACTCTTTGCAACCCCATGAATTGCAGCACACCAGGCCTCCCTGTCCATCACCAACTCCCGGAGTCCACCCAAACCCATGTCGGTGATGCCATCCAAGCATCTCATCCTCTATCATCCCCTTCTCCTGCCCTCAATCTTTCCCAGCATCAGGGTCTTTTCAAATGAGTCAGCTCTCCCCATCAGGTGGCCATAGTAGAGGACAAAACAAATTCTCTGCACAAACATCAGTCTCTTTTAGATGCCTTATGTATTTATTTCAAGTCCTCTGCAATCTTGTAGAGTATTCATTTCCTCATTGTATAAGTAAAGAGTGTTATGTTTAGAGAGATTAAGTTGCTTATCTGAGGTCAGGAATCTAAGAAGCAACAGAGCTGGGATCACAGCCTAGAACTGTCTGATCCAAAGAAAAAGATTATCCCAGCATGCCACAGTTTTCTCTGTATGAATCTCCCCACCAGGACCAGATGCACTGCAGCATTGGAGGAACCAGCCATCTAAGGGAAGGCTGTTGCCAGAAGCCTGCTACTAATGATGATGCAAATGATGAGTATTTCTGATTAATAGGGAAACCTACTGAAGAGAAACACAAGTTGCTAGTTCTTCAAGCTCCAGCCAACACTTATTACATTCACTAAGTTCACAGTCTTTATCAAAGACAAGAAAGGGTCCTCATTATCCCACCACTTCTTTACCCACACAAATCAAAGGAGCTCTGTACTTTACAGGTTTGAGAAAATTCTCCAAAGGAAAGGAGAACAAAACTTGCTGAGTCTCTGCCTGTGAATTTCAGATGTGTTGATAATCTCTTTCCTCTCCTATCAGGAAAGATGAAGCTGATCTCACTCTATATAATTTAACTGTATTAGGAATAATTTCAAATGTAATCCAGGAAAGGATTGGTTTGTCAGATACAATCTAAATTAAGAAGGAAGACTTATTAAATTCCAGTTGAAACCATCCATTCAATTAATACTTAGTACAGACTAGGGCAGAATCTATTACAGAAGAGCAGCATGGCCTTCAGTTACTTAATTTTCTCCTGACAATTCTTTCTGAATCTACAGCTCAGATAAAGATGAAAAAACCTAAGAGAACAGAAAGGAGAATATAATACTTTCTGCCTTTAGCTAATGGGTCTTAGTTTCCTCATCTGTAAAGAAAGGGGTTCTTCTAAATGTTCTCTTTCTAGCTCTATCAGTTTAGAGCTTTATGGACATTGTCTCTTCAGTATTAACTAGGTTTTTTTGGCATCCAGATACTTTTCTTTTCTCTGCGTCTTTTTCCTTTTAAAGCATTCAGATATAAATAATATCTTGGAAGTTCACATGGAAAAACATATCTTCCTTCAGATATAAGAACATCGATTAGATTTAGTCTAAGTAAGTATATTTTTATCCCAATAGCAGTTTCCTTTCTTTGAGCCCCTGTAGTACACGTGTGTTTCTTAAGGCAGTGGGCACATTATTCCTTCTGTTGTGATTATTTGTATATTTATCTTCTGCTTCCCAGGATTATAATTATTTTACTCACTCTTACATTCTCCAGAAAGCCATTCTAACATGTCATTTTACACATGGAAGCCACAGTACATTTTTTGCTGGGTTGAATTCAGAACATGAAAGTGTAATGTCAGAAAGACCTCAACAATAAGGGAATAGAAAATACCTTCAAATATATTTAAAGTTAGTCTTATATCTTTAAAATAGCATCAGATTTTGACATCAGACCAACCTGGGGTCTGGTTTTTTACTAGTTGTGTGACTTGGGGCAAATTATTTATCTGTATAAACTCAATTAAGTTATACTAAAAATGAGATGCTAGTTGGATCTGCTCATAAAGTTGTTTGAGGGTGAAATGATATGAACCATGTAAAATGCTTAGTGTGGAATAAGTAAAATCAAAACCACTCATCAAAATTAAGTATTTTCATTGTTATTTTTGAAAATAATAGGTGTTGAAAAAGATATATAACTTCTAAAGAACTTTGATTGTGGTTTCACCTCATCCATCATGGTCTGTGAGCTTGTCCCTAACACTGATGATCAGAAGAGTCACAAACCTGCATTTAAATCCACTCACGCATAGCGTTACTTTCAATGGCAGGGACTCCATGGAAAGTGACATATTTTTCTGCATAGCCTGAGACAAGGCACCTGGCACTGAACAAACGTCAAATCAGCAAGGCCTTTGAAGGAAAATGGGCTTGAGGGAAGAATGGACTGGATCGAGGCAGAAGCAGCAACCCAACTCCTGTCTGTGCCTGTGGGTGGCACCAATGCCATCAGAGTAAAGGTTTTTAGAGGAATATTAGTGACCTCAGCCTACCATCACCTTATTCTTACATGAAGAAGATAACTGGCCTATTCACTTGACACGTGCCTGATCTCCAAGTAAAAAGCACATGGCCCTACTCTTTATAAAGCTTTGAGCTCTATTTCTATTCCCACTTTAGTTCTGTTTTGAAAAGAAAAGAGCACACTCTCAATGGTTTCTAGATTCTGAATGTTTTTTCTGTTTATTCAAATTTCAAAGCTCATATTCTGCCTGCCAGCCCTCACTTACTTTAATAATATTCCACCAAGAAGAAGTGACCTTGAAACATCTTTGGTTCTTTGATTTCTTCATTTCACTACAGAAAACCATAATCTGTTCCTTTCCTGTTTGTAGCATGACTGGATAACAGAGCTATGTTATTTAAATGCTAGATACAGGGTGTCGGGGGGAGGGGGAGATATCATTTTTATAAAGTAAAATGAAGATTTGGAAAAAAAAATGCATATAATTCATTTGTAGTAAATGCATCCAAAGCAAACTACTTTTAACTTTCTTTCCACAAAAGGTGTTTGGAAAAAAAAAAAAAAAGATGTTTCTTCTCCTTTTGATGATAAAGGGAAACTTGTGACTATCTCTAACCTTTAGAGATTCATCTTAAGATATTCTTTCCCTTTAACTTCAGGGCAAAAGATGAGAAGATTACATTTAATGAAGTCTACTCCAGAGTAGGTGATTGAAACTCATGCAGTTTTTAACACTGGATGTGTTCTTAGAGCAAGATGGCCTCTTGCTTTACTGAAAGACAATCTTCTTCCAGCCTCCTCTGCCTTTAAAGAGGAGAAACTGCTTCCTTAGAACCATGCTTTCCATGGGCAGCAGATTACTGCATTAGAGGAATTTCAGTTGGCTCTGCCCCGTTCCACAGATACACAGTTATCCTCAGCTCTTAGCACTTTCCTTCTGCTGCTGCTGCTAAGTCCCTGGGATTCTCCAGGCAAGAACACTGGAGTGGGTTGCCATTTCCTTCTCCAATGCATGAAAGTGAAAAGTGAAAGTGAAGTCGCTTAGTCATGTCCGAAACTCTAGCGACCCCATGGACTGCAGCCTACCAGGCTCCTCTGTCCATGGGATTTTCTAGGCAAAAGTACTGGAGTGGGGTGCCATTGCCTTCTCCGACTTTCCTTCAACTCGGGGCTATGTAGTCTGGTTTGATCTTGATAGAATCATTGCCTCAGCCAGTCCGTGGTTAAATGTGTAAAAGAGCTGCCTCTGTGAGGTTATAGCAACTTGTTCTGCCAGAAAACTTGGAACTATATATGGCTTTCTGTAGGTCTTTTTCTTCTAACACATTTTATACCTCTTTTTTAATTCACCTCCTAATTGTCCCAGCATGTGTGAGTGCTAAGTCACTTCAGTCATGTCCCACACTTTACGATCCTATGGACCATAGCCCACCTGGCTCCTCTATCCACAGGATTCTCCAGGCAAGAATACCTGAGTGGGTTGCTGTGCTCTCCTCCAGGGGATCTTCCCAACCCAGGGATCGAACCCACGTCTCTTTATCTCCTGCATTGGCAGGCGGGTTATTTACCACTAGTGCCACCTGGAAAGCCCTTATTGTCCCAGAGTGTGGGTTAGTCACTCAGTTGTGTCTGACTCTTTGTGACCCCATGGACTAGAGCCTGCCAGGCTCCTCTGTCCATGGGATTCTCCAGGCAAGAATACTGGAATGTGTTGCCATTCCCTTCTCCAGTTATCTTCCTGACCCAGCGATCGAACCCAGGTCTCCTGCATTGCAGGCAGACTCTTTACTATCTGAGCCACCAGGGAAACCCATTATACCAGACTTTATCTCAAATATCAGTCAAATAGCTGATCATTTCTGTATTAATACATATAATCTATAAATGACACACAGTTTTGTTTTTTTTTTAAATCATGGGGTTCTCATGGGTGGCTAACAGAATTCTTAAAATTTGAAACATCCTGGACACAGTTTCCTGGGTTGGCTACAGCGGCAACTGTAGTCTCTGTAGCCGGCTGTAGGAATTTTCATCCCAAGTCTCCAGCCCAGATTACTCTCCTGATTACACCCGTTTATCCAGCTGTCTGCTGCACACTGTCACCCACAACCTCAAACACACATGTCTAAGACCCAGCTCATCGTCCCCCCATGATCCCGTCCCTCTGTGGGGTTTCCATCCCAGAAAATGCCCCCTCTCCCGTTCCTATGTCCTACCTAGCCAGACCCTGAGCGACTCCTCAACTCCCCATCCCCCTTCACCCTCACAGTCAATCCATAATGAAACTCCCTTAAAACCCTCTAAATAGCCATTCCAAATATCTTTTGAATCCATCCACAACAGCTCCCCTAATTTTATCATCTCACACACAGATTATAGTCTCCTAATTAATTCTCTGCCTCTGGCTTTTCCACACTCCAATCCATTCCCCACGCTGTAGCCAGAAGAGATGCTGAAAATGCAAATGTGATCACACTACTCCCTTGTTTAATATCTTCCCATGGCTCCCGGTGCCATTCGAATAAAGCCCAGACGTGTTCCAACACCCTGTAGACCTCAGCCTGCCCCTCTCTCTGGGTCCACCCTCACCACGCGTCCCACCTTAAATTACTGAGCACCGATTATCTGCCAAGCACAGTGCTAGACGCTGTGGATGTGATAATGAATATGATTAACACCAGAACCTGAGTCCTAATAGAAGCCTTAGTCTAGTACTGGTAATAGAACCTCTATGTGCACCAGATGTAGAAAATGGCCTGGGCTCTGTTGCTCGGGTTCAGCAGCCTCTCTCATCTCTAAGCTTTGGTCTATGCTGTTCCTCATCCTGGAGCATTCTTTCTAGCCCTCTCCATTCTCCCACCCCAAATATGCGGCATTCACCAGGCATATATTCCAACTATTTCTTCACTTCCCTGGCAAGATTCAGCGGTATACTGGGAAGTGTTTGCACAACAAATTTCTGTGCAGAAAACATGCTTGTTGAGAGTGTTTGCCAGTTCCTGAGGGTGTAAATTTCAAGCTACTAACATGATGTCAACTGAACACAGAGTTGCACACCACAGTGGAATGTTTCCTCCTTGCAGATACACTTGGCGTACAAAACCGTGAGAGCACAGATAATGGTAAAATAGCTACGAAGTAATGCTTTCTGGTGGCTCAGACGATAAAGACTCTGCCGGCAATGCAGGAGACTCAGGTTCGATCTCTGGGTCGGGAAGATCCCCTGGAGGAGGGCATGACAACCCAACACAAGTATTCTTGCCTGGAGAGTCCAAAGGACAGAGGAGCCTGGCGAGCTACAGTCTGTGGGTTCACTAAGAGTCAGATACAACTGAGCATCTAACACAAATGCTTTTTGAGTATGCATTGCCTTTGTTTTAATATAATTTATATCATTTTAAGTTTATACAATTTAACATCATAATCACTCTATTTAATGACTGGATTGCAAAATTCCTAAAAATTTTAACTAGTGGTCTTGTGAGCCAGCAAGAGCCTGTTCCAGCACATCACTGCTCTCCTAGCATGCTTTCTCGGACTCCCTGGTCCTGCTTTAGCTGCCTCTTGTGGGTGTTCCCATTGCATTTATTACATTCTACTGTAATTACCAGATTCCTTGTCAGAACCCTCATAATATCAGGGATGTGTCCAGTTGGCACATCCCTAGCACCTAAGTGTGGCCTTCATGACACTCTATGAATATTTGTTGAATGGTAGTTTGAATGAATGATAAAGAGCCTGGTTATTGACATATACACACTTATCCAAATTCTGCAAAGTGATTTTAAATAATTGCTGTAAACCTTATAAGCAAAGAATATATGAAATAATCATTTAGCAAATCCAACAGAGTTCATTTTTTTTTCTCCCTGCATTCAAAATATACTTTGTTAAGTTCCTTGTCACTCCTCCCTATTCACCATGTGGGAGGAAATAGCAAGGTGTTCTGTTGTTGAAGGAATGCAAATCTTCCAGGGGAAAAAAAAATTATCTTCCCCGGCAAATGGAACGAATTTGCTTTTATTGAAGAAATGATTTTAAGAGGTATGCAACCCATCTGACAGATATTCTGCAAGCAAGCTGCGTAAGCATCAGAAGTAAATGTTTAAAACCTTGAAACTGACATGATCGCTGGATTTTGGAAAATCAAAGCCAATGAATGAAAAGCAGCCAAAACTGAAACTGATGACTTGACTTGATTCAGTCCAACCCAGAGTTGTCTACACAGAATCCTGAACCCATGCAGGGACTTTGAGTTTGCCAGAGATCTTGGCCAAGCGACCACTGTAATCAATCTTTAAGGAAAGAAAAGCATGAATCAGAGACTAGAGGACAAAAAAGAGGAAGAGAAGGAGAGAAGAAGTAGGGGGAGCGGGGAGGGGAGAGGAAAGAAGAGAGAGAATGTTTGGAGTCATAGGCTGAAAGCCTATTTTCTGGAAAGACAATCCATCACTAAAATTGGCACACTAATAAAAGTAGAAAAACAAAAATTTTTTTAAATGCTGATTTTTTAAAATGTTTATATGATGAATATACTGATTTTATATCTTTAAAAAGTCATTTTGAACAAGTTTTAAGTTTATATTCAGGAAAGCATTTCTTAGAATATTAGCATATTGTTGTGAGGAACTAGAAAAAAAGAGTGCAAAAATGAGAGTCCAGGTGTCAATTTAATTTCATATCACAGTGATAATGGAGCTCTCCTTGCTACTACTAATGAAATGGCTTTTTAAAAATATTTTAACTTACATCTATTGACTGATGACCTGTGGACGTCCCCTCGAAACCCATTTCAGTCTTCACGTTTCACTTGTACTTTGAGAAAGAGCCCCCAGCTCTGAGCTGAGCCTAGACAATTAGTAACAGGGCTGTGATACGACTGTGTACAGGCACTGCTGTGTATGGCTTTCATAGGATAGGGAAGCAGCCACTGCCTGAGATGTGAGCCCAGTTCTTGCCAGAAGACTTGCTCTCAGCTCGAACACCAACAGTCAGAGCCAAGCCTATTTTATACACAAAGTCTTCCATTCTCTAATTGTCCCATGAGACACAGTGAGTATCATCAGATGAAAAAGAAACCAGCTTTTTTTAAACAATAAGGTCTTACCTTATAGTCTGGGAACTGATATCCAATCTCAAGGATAAACCATCATGGAAAAGAGTATTTTAAAAATGAATGTATATGTGTATAAACCAAGTCACTTTGCAGAACAGCAGAGATTGGCACAGATACATTTCAGTTTTTAAAAGAAATAAAGAAGAAAAGAAACCAGATTTTTTGATTCTAGCTATCAGTTTAACCAAGTTGGTCATTTGGTTTTGCTTTAAGTTGGCACAGTAAATGGAATAAGGAAAATATCTTTTGTAAAATGTGGATGCACCATTCATTGTATTTTCTGAATCCTAAGGAAGAAGGCTTCAACTCTGATTTTGAGATAATTGATTGATGAGATAGTATGTGAAAAACATAGGCCTGAACCTGCTCCATCACAAACACTCAATACTATTATTTCTCTTTCCTTTCCTGTCTTCTCTTTCTCATTACAGAAATCTACTTCCTAACTACCTTCAATAAATGTTTGCAAAAGGCAGAGATTATAACTAACATTTTTATTTATTCATAAGCTTTCATTTCTGATTTTTTAAAACACATACTACCTGAACTTCCAGATGTTCAAGCTGGTTTTAGAAAAGGCAGAGGAACCAGAGATCAAGTTGCCAACATCCGCTGGATCATCAAAAAAGGAAGAGAGTTCCAGAAAAACATCTATTTCTACTTTCTTGACTATGCCAAAGCCTTTGACTGTGTGGATCACAATAAACTGTGGAAAATTCTGAAAGAGATGGGAATACCAGACCACCTGACCTGCCTCTTGAGAAACCTGTATGCAGGTCAGGAAGCAACAGTTAGAACTGGACATGGAACAACAGACTGGTTCCAAATAGGAAAAGGAGTATGTCAAGGCTGTATATTGTCACCCTGCTTATTTAACTTATATGCAGAGTACCTGATGAGAAACGCTGGGCTGGAAGAAGTACAAGCTGGAATCAAGATTGCTGGGAGAAATATCAATAACCTCAGATATGCAGATGACACCACCCTTATGACAGAAAGTGAAGAGGAACTCAAAAGCCTGTTGATGAAAGTGAAAGAGGAGAGTGAAAAAGTTGGCTTAAAGCTCAACATTCAGAAAACTAAGATCATGGCATCTGGTCCCATCACTGATGGGGAAACAGTGGAAACAGTGTCAGACTTTATTTTGGGGGGCTCCAAAATCACTGCAGATGGTGATTGCAGCCATGAAATTAAAAGACGCTTACTCCTTGGAAGAAAAGTTATGACCAACCTAGATAGCATATTGAAAAGCAGAGATATCACTTTGCCAACAAAGGTCCATCTAGTCCAGGCTAAGGTTTTTCCAGTAGTCATGTATGGATGTGAGAGTTGGACTGTGAGGGAAGCTGAGTGCTGAGGAATGCATGCTTTTGAACTGCGGTGTTGGAGAAGACTCTTGAGAGTCCCTTGGACTGCAAAGAGATCTAACCAGTCCATCCTAAAGGAGATCAGTCCTGGGTGCTCATTGGAAGGAATGATGCTAAAGCTGAAACTCCAGTACTTTGGCCACCTCATGCAAAGAGTTGACTCACTAGAAAAGACTCTGATTCTGGGAGGGATGGGGGGGCAGGAGGAGAAGGGGACGACAGAGGATGAGATGGCTGGATGGCATCACCAACTTGATGGATGTGAGTCTGAATGAACTCCAGGGGTTGGTGATGGACAGGGAGGCCTGGCGTGCAAAGAGGTCACAAAGAGTCAGACACGACTGAGTGACTGAACTGAACTGAACTGAACTGATTGTCCTATTTAATTATAGATTCCCAGGTGGCTCAGTGGTAAAGAATCTGCCTGCCAAGTAGGAGACATGGGTTCTAAGCCTGGCTCGGAAGCCTGGGTCGGAAGATCCCCTGAAGGAAATGCCAACCCACTCCAGTATTCTTACCTGGAGAATTCCATGGTCAGAGGAGCCTGGAACACTACAGTCCTTGGGTCCCAAAAGAATAGGACATGAGTGAGCAGCTGAGTGTGGGTACACTCATTGTTGTATTTAATTATAGATAACTTCAGTAAAATAATTATACATCTCTTTACATCACTGCTTTGGCATCTTTTCTAAGCATTGTATCACTGTATCTTCACAGCAGCCTTCTTCTTTACATCCTGGATCACACAAGTGTAAAAAGGAAGACTGAAACCAGGACTCCAAGCTTTTAGACTCTTATTGGTGACCTTCCTCTTCTACTTGTCTCTCAAGAAAATTGTGACCACATTTATACAAAATATATGTAGAGTCCATAAAATATGTTAGCTTCTGTTTCCTTGGGAACAAATGGGATAGATTTGAATTCCCCAAGTGGTCATCTAACAAATAGTTCATTCATTAACACTCTAATGTAAATTAGAATCTAATAAGTAAGTAAAGCATCATTTACTCTCAAAACATCAAGTCCAATTAAATCTAGGTAGCATGGATTGTCACCTCTACTAATCTACACGATTAGCTATCTATTTGCAAATTTCAAAATGGTTATGGGAATAGCAGCATTCTTCCTACCAGAATAAAAATTCCACTGAGTAGAAACTTAGAAGATAAATTTAAAAAAAAAAA
>NW_011494797.1:1109088-1131393 GCF_000754665.1 Bison bison bison | reverse complement strand
AAAAAAAAACTCGGGGACTGCAACAGGGCTGGTGTACAGCTGTTGCTTCTCAGATTGCCAGTAATGAGTTTGGTGAATGTATGACCAACCTGCAGAAGATAAAGGAGACAGAGCAGTATAAAGCTATGGACACCTCTAAAAATACAAACCATGTTGTTATTTTAAAGAAATATGTTAAGATGCTGCAATATCTTAAAGGAAAAATACTTGTACTTAGAGCCCTAAAACAGCCCTCCAACCTGTTCTCACCACACCCCTCTCTCTTGTTTTCCCAAACAATAAAATGCCTCATCTTTCAGCACTTTCTATCTTTAATGTCGACTTCTCTCATCTCAGAATACCAACATACTTCAGAGATGTTATCTTAGTAATCCTCTTAAGAGAGAGGATTCTCAAGCCAGATATCTTCCTGAAATCCACAGGTTTCATGAGTCTGCCTCATGGGAAGGATAATTCCTTTGTACATCTGTAGCATCTGTCTACACTGGGGCTTCCAAATACTTTTCCAAATGATCTAATTTTCCCTTTCAACATCCCTTGGAGGGAGCTAGGCAGGAGATAATAATGATTCTATTTCTTTGAGGAGCAAAGCTAATGATTTGTTCTACAATGAGATGGCTTAGCCTGCAGCCATATCCTCTGGAAATTTCTATCGTGAGGAGAAGAATTTAGTGTCTGAAAACAGTATTTTTTCTCTCAAATTAAAGGTAGTGGAGGGGGGAAATGGCTTCATGAAGACCTCTAGTTAAACACAGTTACATCTGAATCAATTCTTCTCTTGGCTAATCAGAGCAGACTTCCCAGCGTGTCCCGGTATGTTCCCTGGAACACCTTGTGAGGACTTCCTGGAGAACTCTTGGCCAGATAGTTTTGGAAAACACTACAAATGAGCATCTCCCTTTGGATGAGTCAGAACATATATTAGCCTGATGAAGCCCTGCTAAGGCACCTCATTTAACATTGACGCATGGAATCCATTGCTTATGTAACAGCTGTTAGCAGCCCAGGAAATAATTTTTTGTGGAAGACATTGAAGAAACATCAGTCCAGACGTTTTTCCCCCTTGAGTCTCCTTATTCAGAAAATGGAACTAGAAAGAGCCAATCACAGAATGATATAATTAGCTAATTATTATTGAGTACTTATTTTTCCAGACATTGGCTTCTGTTTTCCTGCCTTAGGTATTATTTCATTTTATCCTCACAGTCTGTCTGTGTGGTAAATAATATTATTCCCATTTGTCAGAGGAAGAAACTAAGGTTCAAGGAGGTCCTCTGAATGTTGACTTGACCCTGGGCTGTCTTCAGCCCTTCCTGCCACCTGTCTGGATACCTAGCCTTGGTGAGTACAGCCAGCTTTAGGATTTTAAATACCATCTTTAGGCTAATAACCCAAATCTGCATCTCTAGTTCTGACCATTCCTTGGGGGGTGACATGATCTACAGACTTTTAACTGAAGACCCTTATCCCCACATTATTCCTCATCTGTTTCTACCCTTATTCAAAATACAAAATACTGGGGCACCCAGAACAAGAATAAGGCTCATTGTTCCTTGGTAGTAATATAGCCCTGAACTTCAGGAGCCATAGAATTTTACCTAGCCTGCTGCTATAGCACACTCAGAAAATTGCCAGAGATAGTCCAAATGTTCTGAATCCCTTTTGTCAACCACCTCATGAAACCCATGTTTTAAAAATATCTGTCTAGCTAACCGATTGCATGTAGTAACAACAAAGTTATTAATTTTCATTTTATATGCCATCTAAGTTATTTGACGGATATATGTTGTTTAAGGTACATTCTCTGCATGAGAATCAAGGTATTTTAAATCATTCTCTAACAAGGACAAGGTGAGCTGATGCTATGATCTCCTTTGTGTGTGTGTGTGTGTGTGTGTGTGTGTGTTTAGGTTTTGTAAATTTCTGAAAAACAGTTCTCCATCCTTAATCTTGGCACTTCCACACTAAAGAATAGCTCTTAAAACAATTCCCTTATTCTAAGGTCCATCTAGTCAAAGCTATGGTTTTTCCAGTATGGATGGATGTGAGAGTTGGACTATAAAGAAAGCTGAGCACCGAAGAATTGATCCTTTAGAACTGTGGTGTTGGAGAAGACTCTTGAGAGTCCCTTGGACTGCAAGGAGATCCAACCAGTCCATCCTAAAGGAAATCAGTCCTGAATATTCACTGGAAGGACTGATGCTGAAGCTGAAACTCCAATACTTTGGCTTTCTGATGCAAAGAACTGACTCCTTGGAAAAGACTCTGATGCTGGGAAAGATTGAAGGCAGGAGGAAAGGGGGACAACAGAGGATGAGATGATTGGATGGCATCACCGACCCAATGGACATGAGTTTGAGCAAGCTCCAGGAGTTGGTGATGAACAGGGAAGCCTGGCGTGCTACAGTCCATGGGACTGCAAAGACTTGGACACTACTGAGTGACTGAACTGAACTGAAGGGTATACTAGAATCTGCGTTGAAGGCCCTTCACGATTCATATCTTTACATATTGTGACAGATTTCTACATGGGTCTTCACCTTATTATGGGGTTAGGTGTTGTTTCCATAATGATTAGAAGTCTTTATCTTCTTCAGTTCAGATCACAGATCGTAGACCCAGCAATTTCTGCATTGAAATCATCTTCAAATTCCAAACCTGCTTTATTAACAGAAAGCTACGAACAGAAAACTATATTGACTTACCCACATTCTATTATCATAATTAGCACTTTCAAAAAAAAATCCAAAAAGGGGTAAGGTTTTCTGTTACAATGAAATATCTCCCTTGGGGCACTAATATTCTTCCAGGGCATTTCTTGTTCCTTTGATTTAACTTAAACCAGTGAGCAGGCCTCTTCCCAAGGGCAAATTAAGAAGGTCTGTTAACTCTTTACGTGCAGCAGCTTCAAGAAATCTCAGCAAGGCCATTTATATTGTTTTGCCCTAGGCTTTCTACTTTTTAAAAGTCAGCTGTCATTTTCAAAGCGATCCAAAATAGCACATTCAACTGAACCCTGGAGCTTTGGAAATGTTAATGCCCTCCATCAGCCATGACCTTGCTGCTGGGAAGTGATTTAGCACTAGGGAGAAAGGGGCCCACTATCTTTATCACTCCGGTTTACACCATCAGCTTCAGAAACTGTGAGAAAAGAAGAATCAATAGCGTGTTAAGACCAGTCTCCAAGAATGCCGAGACAAAGTGCGCCCGCTCTGAAAGTGCTGAGTGGAAGAAGAATTTTTGAATACAACAAAGGGGAAGTCAGCTCTCATGGAACAACTAAATGAATTGTGTCTCAAGTTGAAATTTGTCATTGGGAATGACACCCAGGAGCCCTCTGTGTACTTCAGTGAAATCCCATAAAATGCCTAATGAAAAACTTGTATTTTAGAGTTAAACAACACAGAATCAAATAACAAAACCAGAAGGAACGCATTCTCAACACACCCGTGTGCATTAAGAATTGGATGACATAAATAATCGCGAAGAGCTTACTAAAGAAAGTGTCCAGGGTAGAACCATCTCCTGTGTAGAAAGAAAGGCAAAGTTCAACTTCATCAAAACTTCCTGGAAATGTGACTAGATTTCTTGTAATCCTGGCAAAGGGATTATCTCTGGATAACCAGCAGAGAGTACAAAGCTTCTAAAACTAGCAAAGGAGGTATTCCCACAGCACCCCAAGTGAAATCACTGTGGAAAAGAACTAGCAGCTTGGTCCCTGAGATCATTACAATAGAATGTTTGATTTCCCATGGCAAGCCTAACTGTGACATGAACAGCTGTCAACAACAAAATTAGAAGGATCTGTCATTCTAGGGAATTTATCCACGTTTGCTTGTCCTATTTCTTCACTGTGGCTCAAGAGAGTGTTTTCAAAGAATTCTTCCAGTAAAGGTTTTCATTATTCAAAGGGGAGACACTCAAGTTATTTGGCTTTATATGTTGTAAATGAGGGGCTTCCCAGGTGGCTCAATGGTAAAGAATCCGCCTGCCAATTCAGGAGACTCGAGTTCGAGCCCTGGGTCAGGAAGATCCTCTGGAGAAGGAAATGGCAACCCATTCCAGTATTCTTGCCTGGAGAATCCCATGGACAGAGGAACCTGGCAGGCTATAGTCCATGGGGTTGCAAAGAGTCAGACATAACTAAGCACACAGGCTCGCTATACATGAGATACATTTGTATCAGTAACAAGAATCCCAAACAAATGTTTCTTGAATGACAAATTCAAGGACATGAAAATATCTGGGATGTTTCTTTGATCCAAAAATCATTCCATGTTTAATATAGTCAATTCTCACTGTTTGCATAGTTATGTTCTCTAAGTTACCGCAGACCCTGAATTAGCAAATACTGAACCATTGCTCCTACAAGAAATACAGGGTTAAGTTCCTACAAGCTTTTTTTTTTTTTTTAATTGGAGTATAGTTGCTTTATAGTGCTTTATAGTGTGTTAATTTCTGTTATATGGCAAAGTAAATCAACTATACATACATGTATATCCCCTCCTTTTTGGATTTCCTTCCCATTTAGGTCACACAGGGCACTGAGTGGAGTTTCTGTTCTACGCAGTAAATTTTCATTAGTTATCTATTTTATACATAGTGCTGTATGTATGTCAATCCCAGAACCCCAATCCATCCCACTCAACCTCTCCTTCAAGCTTTCTGTCACATTTTCACCAGTCAATGCATATAACCTTGTTTCATGTGTCTCTCCTGAGAAACACCTTATTTGATACATATTATTGATTCATTAACATTGAATTCATAGTCAAGTGTACCATAACTCATACCTGAATGAAGTTTATCTAAAACACAGTTTTCTCCATAGGGCATATCATAGCCTTAGGAACTAGACAGAACTTCAATGCTATAGTTGGGGGCTGTTTTAAAAAAGGAAATCACCAAATATTAATAAAGCACACACAAAAATGTGGCATTAAATATATCACCAACGAGATGATTTAAGAGTTTACATTTACAGTTTAAGAGCTGAAACAAGAAGGCAGAGCTTTGCCTTGTTAGACTGCTTCAGCTGGAAAGATGAACTTGGCCTCTCCGCCGATGTCTGCAGACATGTTTGAATTTTTATTTGGGGGGGTTACAAATTAATTTTAATGAGTAAAGTCTTCCCTCACTATCTGCAGGAGATTAGTTCCAGGAGCCCCTGTAGATCTCAAAATCTAATTCGATCTGAGGTTGGTTGAATTTGCAGATTGGAAACCCATGGATGTGGAGAAGTGAAGTGAAAATTGCTCAGTTGTGTCTGACTCTTTGCAACCCCATGGACTAAACAGTCCATGGAATTCTCCAGGCCAGATTACTGGAGTGAGTAGCCTTTCCCTTCTCCAGGGGATTTTTCCCAACCCAGGGATCAAACCGAGGTCTCCCACATTGCAGGCAGATTTTTTTCCCAACTGAGCCACAGGGAAGCCCATAGATATGGAGAGGATCAGTTTAAAGTGAAAGTGACTTCCTGTTACCAAGGTTATTCTTCAGAAGACTTGATGGGATTCTGAAAAAGTTGGTTGTAAAAGTCATCTCAGCCTTATATCTGCTCCTGATCTTAATTAGTCAACTGTTTACAACTCAGTCAACTGTTTACAACCCCGTAGACTGTAGCCTGCCAGGCTCCTCTATCCATGGGATTTCCTAGGCAAGAATACTGGAATAGGTTGCCATTCCCTTCTTCAAGGGATATTCCTAACCCAGGGATCAAAACCAGGAGAGGGTCAACTGTCGGCAAATTCACAAAAACAGAATCCATAAGTGATGAGGATTGACTGTATATGTTGAAAATGAGAGTCAGGTTATAAGTCAGTCACTCTAATGGGGTAATTCTGTTTTACTGGTGTTTGTATTTGTTTAGGTTTCAGAGTCAGAGTGTTTTTGGAGATAAGAGTTCCATACAAAATGTGGAAGCCAGTGCACTGAATGCTCTAGGAAGAAACTCCTTGTGTAACTTCCTAATCTTTAAATGGTTCTTCCAGGTGTTTCAGGGATGTGGCCAACCCAAACCTGCTCCAGCTCTCAGATCTGCTCGCTCAGCTCCTGAAAATTTTAATACACGATTCAGGCCTTACAATCCTGAGGAAAGACCAACCACTGCTGCAGGCACGAGCTTGGACCGGCTGGTGAGTCCCCCGGATTGATGGTCATCATGGCCACTTTCTGTTACCAAGGTTATTCTTCAGAAGACTTGATGGGATTCTGAAAAAGTTGGTTGTAAAAGTCATCTCAGCCTTATATCTGCTCCTGATCTTAATTAGAATATTGAAAAGTAATGAGATCTTCCTTTTAGGTCAAGAATTAGGTTATTTAAGAAGTCTTATCACTATTAATCCACTCATCCAATGACCAAATTTTCAACTCCATATTTCTTCTGAAATATTAATTTGAAGACTAAGTTACAATGTCTTCCAGAGATATAATTACAATAGCACATTTCTTATTCATCTACTTTAGTTATTTATTCAATTATGATACAGTGTAACTTTATTATGAATGTTCCTTTTATGTAAAGTTTTCTGCTTGAAAATACCTTGCCAAAAGGCTCCAAATCAATATTACTACTTTTTTTTTCTTTTTTGTGTGTCTTTTAAAAGTTGAAATCCTTAGAAATAGTCACTCTTTGATCCATTTAAATGTGTGTCAGGGGACCAAATATCTATCACTGAAGCAATTTACTTGGAGATTACAACCATAAATATAGTAAACATGATTTTTAATGTGTTTCAGACATCAGATTTTGCTACAAAAATGAAAAGCTCATAATTTACCAGAAATACTGCCTGACTGTTTTCAATACAATTTATAGCAGTATAAACAATTTATATACCTGTAATTGTTAGTGCTGTTAATGTTGCTTTGCCAATTATCTTGATGTAAAATTAACAGATAAAAGCCTTAAGGTCATAAACACTTGAACCACATCTGATTATGTCATATAAACTCAGATCTCAAGGGTTTCTGGTTATGAAAATACTTCTATTAGTCACTGTTATAAATTATCATTTTGGTTAATATCCATCTACAGTGTAGAAGCTGTAAGATTAAATTGGTAGCATTTGACCTCATAATAAGTAATCTCAACATTTCTCTCTATAAACATCAAAAGTACTTACAACACAAAGGCCTATCCAGGAAGCGCCAATGTGAAGGGGTAAGTGGAGTCATTAACCACTAAATTATGTCATAAATTTATTACTGTTTATTAGCAAGTAAAACTCCCTCTTCAGTGTAGGTTTTGCAAAAGGGATAATCTGGGTAATTGCTTCACCTTTGTACTTAACCTTAGTTATATCCATTGTCCATTCACAATTTCAGGAAAAGTTTAAAATTAGTCACATTTTTTTCTTTTCAACAAAACGATGGTTTCATTAGATTCCATTGTTTGCATTCTCATTTTATAAATTCCTTTATATGCCAAGATCCTTTTAACCAAAGCACAGTTTATGAGTATGGGCTTGACTTCCCCCTGTCTCTCTTTCCTTCTTTTTTTCCTTTCCTATTTCAGTTGGCTCTGCGTAATTATTGAAACAATTCAGGCTTTTCAGAATTTTTATAAACTCTACCTTCAGAACTAGGCACAATGCAAGACTAGTAAGTTTTGGAGATCAGCGGTACAACCATCGTGCTAGAGATAACAGTACTGTATTGGTTAAGAGGCTAGATCTCAGGTTAAATGTTCTTACCACAGGAAAATAAAATTGGAAAACAAATGGAGTGCATTATCCACTTAGTTAAAACTGCATTGATTTTGAACAATATAATGACATCTATGACTACTAATTAATTTTTTTGCCTTTGAAACAGAAGCACAGTCTTCTCTCCTCGCAGGAAAGATACACACACACACACACACACACATTCAAACAGAGTAAGTAGAGCGAGAAAAATACTTTTCCCAAGGCAACAGTATTTATACAATTCCGTACAGCTTGAATAAAACATCAACACTTTGAGAATTTCATACGATGTCTAAAATCTAGTAGATATGAAAATTGGAATTTGAACCTTTTCTTTTAAAAAGGAACTTCACTGGTCATCCCCAAAATGCCCCAAATATAAGAGTCTTGAGAAGTCCTGGAAAATAGCAAACTGATTTAGGATCTTCTATTTTATGCACCCCTAAAGTATATTTAATCATTTTTTAAAAGAGTTAGTAATGGTTAATCATATCATGAGGAAAAAACAAAGACTAAACTCAAGAGATACTCCCCTGGAGAAGGGAACGGCTACCCACTCCAGTATTCTGGCCTGAAGAATTCCATGGACAGAGCAGTTCATGAGGTCGCAAAGAGTCGGACACGACTGAGCGACTGACACTTTCACTTTTAAACTCAAAGTACATAAGGACCAGAGTCAGTGTATATGAATTCAAATCAATAAGCCAATTTTATTCTAAAATACTCTCCAGCGGCATGTAGTACTTACTTCATCAGAGGTGTAGCTCCAGGCTCTATAAGGGAGAATGACAGTTTTATTAATTTCTTATTCAATTAAATTCTGATTCCTTCCCAGATTGTAAGAATCAGCAATTTGTAATTCACAGCCAGTCATAAACCAACCTGGAGCTACTTTTCCACCCCTAAGGCCAAGGGACTGCTTCCATGTCAACAGGAGCTAGACAAGGTTATTCTTGGGAAACACAAGCTAGCTCCAAAGCTAACATCAGAATCTCCATTTGCAGCCACTGTTTCCTCCAAAGCTTGCTTTCTTTTGTGGGTTCAACAGAGCTCTGAATAGTGGAAAGGTTGGAGCAGTTCCCTTGGCCAGACAGTGCTGGGCATCAGTCAGATAAAATCATCTTCAAGATGCATGTGTAGGTGAAGGGTCCTGCTGGGTCTGACATATATTACTGCCTATTTGGAATGTTTATGAACAAATCTCATGTTACCTACTCCTGTTTTAATTTTCTCCAGCAACAATGTTTCCTGGATATTTATAAGAAGCATGTGTCCCCAAAGAGAAGGGTAATTGGAAAAGACTTCCTTTAATTTCTCTCCGTGTTTCAGCCCAGCACATGCTTCAAAAGGACAACATCTCAAAGACCATCCCAATCACCCCGCCCCTTTTGCCAAAGTGAAAATGACTTAATTGTAAAACTGTTGGAGAATCGCTTCTTACTACAATTTAAAATTAGTACCTGGGGCATTAACTTTGGGTTCCATTGGTAAATGTTCATATACCAGCTATTATAAAACTATTTTTTATGTGAAGTGGTAGTTATGGGGATTGTTTTTAGAAGTAAATCTCCTAATCCCCAACTGGGTAAACTGCTGCTAAACCTTATATAAAATAATTGAAAACAAAACTCTCTCTTTAAAATAGATCAGTAGCATCATTTAGTCTCTTCTTACCTTTATAAAGCAGTCAATTCTTTTATATCATTAGAAAACCCTCCATATGTTCCTCCAAATTTATACTGGCAAAAAAAAAAAAAAAATTGTTTAGGTATAGCTTTCAGACATGCTATTGTAAAGTAATTTTTATCATCCCATAATGAATGAATATCCTTATATAAATTCCACTGCTGATGGAAAGCTGACTCATCAGAAAATACTACAGTCCTTCCTGCTATGGTTTGTTGAAGATAAAAATACCATCAACTAATCTGATCAACAAACTGGTCCCGTTATCATGTGTCTCTTCCCTATCACCCACACTCACTCTAGTAGTCCTTCTGTCCCAGCCCACTGTTACAGATTTTCAATTAAACAGACGAGGGGTGTTTATTTGAAATCAGGAAGAGACTGATTCTCTTTCTCTTTTTTCTTAAATTTACATCCTGTGAATTCTCTTAATTATTTAACATAAAATAATTATTTCTTTAAAGAAAATTTCACTCAACCGTCACTGAAAGTACAGAGTGTAAAAATAAATCAGCTCAGTTTTAAGATCTGCCCATAGCGTGGTGTTTCAGGTCATCCTCTGTTAAGGATGGTTAGTTGTACAGCTCAGAATATTATTGCACAACATGCTATACAACCCCTGGACACGCTTGGGCAGAAAATGTCAGTTATTTTACTCCAGCTGATTTGTTAGAGCAAAAGCAATAATACAGTAAAGTGTGTGTCTTAGAGGAATACGTTTTATTAAAGTAGATTAAAAAAAAAACTGGACTTGGAAGTTAATTCAATCAAGTTGGCAATGAGTTAGACCAATGGGTCTCCAGTAAGTATTCAACATCATGCCATGTGTGCAGGTTCTCAAATATTCTGCTTGTCATTCTGAGGGAATTGGGAGCGGTGGTGGGTGGAATGCCAGTCTGCAAAGCTAAACGTTATACCTGTGCTGTACTATTATGTATAGAATAATCTCTCTTTCTTTTTCCTTTGAATTTGTTTTCCTCTTGCTTCCCAGAGGATTGTGTGGAGGACAATGCAACATAGTGTAAGCTTTGGTCTTCTTATTCTTCTCATCCCCATTTGTCTCTGTACGGTCGTTCCAGGGAGCTTCTGATAAATCCCATCTCCACTTCCTCTTTCCAAATTGTCCAGAGAGCGAACATTGAACACTGTATTTGACCAGTGGGTTTAGGAATGTCCTCTCGGCTTGGTATTTATGGTTTAACGACATTTTTGGTATTCTTTCTCAATGGCAAGGTTTTCAGTCTCAGCTTTGTGGAAGACTAGCTCATTTGGTGGCTGATTTAAATTCTGTCCCTACATTCAGAGTATGTGTAGCCTGCCTGAAAAACTCTCTCTTCCCTGATAGAATATATTGGCTTTTTTCTTCTTGTGCTGAGCAAATAATTACCTCCCTAATAATAACAACAAACCAATATCAACTCTCATGCATAAGGAGCTAATTTTTCCATTAGCTGGGAACATAGAGAATTTAGAGGGGTAAGGAATATTTGTGATACAGCTTGTTTATTTTTTTCTCCTACTAAAATTTACTGATGTGTTTTAGTGCATTTAGGGAGAGACCAATGGGTATTTATTGTGACAGAGCAATTTGTATTGGAGATGCGGACAGGCACAGGTTATCCTACCTGACTTTCCGTATTAATCATAATAATCAAACAGTTATATGATCCAGTGGTTTTCATAATACCACTCCATGCTGGTCCTACCATTTCAGAAAGACCTGAGCCCTCATTAGCATTATGGACCTGTACGAGAAGATGCCTCTCCCCTGATGAACTCATTTATTCATGCAATACACCTGTGTGATGATGCTACACACCTGCCTGACCCTCAATTCAGGCAGTGGCAACACTATGTCTACATTTCCTCCTTTCAAATTCATGTGCTTAAAAGAAAATGTCCTCTGAGTAGTATCCCTATTCATCATTCCAGGTCTTGGAGCCCAGGGCAGTTTGGATAAGGGAAAAAAGGTTAGAGGTAAATCTGAAAATTTAAAGGTAAATCTGAAGGAAGGTACTCCTTCCAGGAGTACTCTGGAAGGGAAGATTTTGAGGAAGGAACAGGAAAGACAGATAGCATAAGGTCTCCTGGTGCTAAACGGAAAGTGGGAGAAGAAGCATCGGTGGTGGAATAAGTCAGGGTTCTATCACTTTGGTCCACTTGATAAAACTCAGCTGGCTCCAGTTGACAGAGTGTGCCAACCAAGCCTCAACAGCATTCTCTTGGTATCTCCAGATTGTCTGGCAGTTGACCTAGTCCAACCTCCTTATCTGATGGTTCTCATGACCCTCATGGTTTCCCCCAAGAAGAATAATGTCCTTAAACATATTGGAAAGAAGGTAAATCATAATATCATCTCCACCCACTCCCCAGCTGTGCTGGACTTCTCTGCTTGTCTCCTATAATCCTCTTTAGCTAGGCTCCCCAAAATCAGATGTCTATTATTGGATATGTTTCTTCCAAAAACACAATGCAGTTCCTGAAATGTATGAGACTGCCACGGGTGTTAATATTAATAGGGATAAATTTAAGTACTTAGCAAATATCACCAAGTCCTGGGAACCCAAACACTTTTCTTATGGTTTGGAAGCAAAATGGACAAAGCAATTCACATTCTGGCTGCTGTTTCCTGCCTGATGGTTAATCCCAGTTTCGGAATAAAATGCTGGTCATAAAAATGTTCTTCCATGCCTCTTTGGGACCATTTTGGTGTGATTTAGGAAGTCTTCGTTGTAAGGATGAGGGAAACTGTCTGTTGTTCATTTTAAATTGCCATGGCATTTCATTGTCACCTCAAAGGATTCTGCATCCGGCTAATCCACTCTTTTGCATTTCAAAAGGATGTCAGGCTGTGTTTAAGAAACTGCTTTATTATCTAGAGCCTCAGCCGCTGTCTTTAGGTGAAACTGATATTTTCCATCTTCCACCTCGGCAACGAGACACAGACACATGCGGAGACACACACACACCCCCTCAGTCTTTGCTTGGCCCAAACAGGAGAAGCTAAAACCTCAGTAACAACAGTAAACCAGATTCTGCACTTTAATTAGTTTTCTAAAGATAAATGGGTCAAGGCCAGATTGGCTTTCAGTCTTTGCTGCAGCTGAATAAATTATGCCCCATTCACCCCAGCAAACAAACAGCTACTGCTCAACTCCGTTCAGACTGTGAACTGCTCAGTCCTGCCTGAACTTGCTGGATCTGTTGGCTGCAAACCCCCCACTGAGACACCCTAGTTTCCTGTTCAATGAACCCTTGGCAGTCATAGCAGCAAAATACAGCGAGCTTTCAAAGCAGGGAGAAAATACAAAACATTAAAGCCAAGCCACCCAACTTATTCGGTCTTCATTTCTGCCCTTCTCTGGGCAACACTAGCAGCATGTCATGGTCGGGGAGGCCTCCCAATACAGTCTTTGTTCCATTTAGAGGCTTGTGGTTGATGAAGCCCAAGTGGAGAATGTCATCAGATGCACACGTAAAATGATGGCTTATCTCAGGGATATTCAGCATCTTCCATGGGCTTGGAGGAAGCACACATCTGATTCAATGATATGCACTGTTGGAAACCTGGATGGAATGCCTGCCCCTTCTGTGGAATTTCCAGCCCACACCCAATGGACAGTGGACTGTTTTTACATCCTTGGGAACCTCTTCTTTCAGGAATGTGGAAGAACAGAGAAAATAGGAGAATCAGAGACCTTTCTTTCAGCTCAGGCAAGGCTGTGTTTAATTGCATCAGGCTGTATGCCGTGGGGAGAAACGTCCACTCCACTGGCTACGTTAGTCCCTGAGAGATATCAAAGCCCATTCTGCTCCACTGCTTCAAGACACATACAGAGGTTCATGAGGATTCCAGCAATGAAGACAGGCCACACGTTTTAAAGGGGGAAAACTTTTGTACAGCTTGCTTTAGGTACAAATGGTCTGAAATCATTTGGAGGGTAATTTTACCAACAAAACCACTTTCAGCTCTGTTTTTAAACCCTCCTTTGTCCTCAGAAACATTTAAGCAAGAGCTTTGCTGACCTCTATGTCATAAAAATGAAATGTTACACTTTCAGACCCCAAATATGGCTATACAGATTTTATGTCTATTTTATGGTATGTTGATATGCTTATTTTTCCCTTCAGACATGAAGTTTTCTTTCAGAATGCCTGACTTCAGCTAAACCCAAAATGATGCATTCTATGGATATCAATCAATCAATCATGTATTTACTGAGTTCTCCTCTGTGGGGTAGCACTTAGTAAAACTAACTAGCATATACAGTCTCCATCATCACATGTTGTTAGTGCTAGCATCATCAAAAAGGCAGGAGTGACTATTTACAAAATAACATTGTTTATCAAACCAGTTAGACACACCAGGTTTCCTCCAGGGAAATGTATCTAATTCAGAGCGTCATAAAACCTTAGCCTAGAGGAAGTAGGAATTTGATTTTGTAATCTGAGATAGACTACACCAATAAAGAATATGTGGAAGTCATGTTAACAAATAGGGCTTCCCAGGTGGCTCAGTGGTAAAGAATCCAGCTGCCAAGGAGGAGACGTGGGTTTGATTCCTGGGTCAGGAGGATCCCATGGAGAAGGAAATGGCAACCCACTCCAGCATTCTTGCCTGGAAAATCCCATGGACAGGGGAACCTGGCAGGCTATAGTCCATGGGGTTGCAAAGGGTTGGACACAACTTGGCAACTAAACAACAAGAGTGTGAACAAATGAATCATCATTGACCATATATGCACATTGAAAATATTAAACAAATGTAACATGTTTGATCTAGGCCATATCTGATAGCTTGTCTTCTTTTCTGAAGCCAGAAGTCTTCGCCCTGTATTTTAAACAAATTAAACAAAAATGTCAGTTCTGAACTGATGGGATGAAAAAGTTCATATCTGCACACTCATTTCCATTACTTGTGCTTTATTCATTTGTGTAATAGGAGAAGGCAATGGCAACCCACTCCAGTACTCTTGCCTGGAAAATCCCATGGATTAAGGACCCAGGTAGGCTGCAGTCCATGGGGTCGCTGAGTGTCGGACACGACTCAGTGACTTCACTTTCACTTTTCACTTTCATGCATTGGAGAAGGACATGGCAACCCACTCCAGTGTTCTTGCCTGGAGAATCCCAGGGACGGGGGAGCCTGGTGGGCTGCCGTCTGTGGGGTCGCACAGAGTCAAACGCGACTGAAGCGACTTAGCAGCAGCAGCAACATCTATGTAATAGGTGTTTTCAGTGACTTGATGATGAAAACCTGAACAGAGAAGTCATGCTAAACTGCCCAAACCATACCATGTAAAATATGTGTTCATGAGCGAGATCAGTGGACATAGCTCTTTCATTAAATTATTGAGCAGCTTATGGAAAGGCTACAGTCATTTTTCTCATAGCTGTCTGAGATATTTGTACCATGACTCCCAGATGTGATGTTCAGGCTTATGAGAGATAGAGCTGAAGAAATGGGATTTTTTCCATAAATACCAGTTTTGATGTATTTGCTGTATAATCAATCAGCTTTTAACTGACTCTGGGGCCTATGGAATACATTTTAAAGCACTGGGAATTTGGCTATTCCCATAACATACTTGGACACTCTTTACTGCCAGCAGTAAACCTCAGGCATAAACATTGTAGAGAAAACCAGATGAAAAGAAACCTGTTTGAGTGAAAATTAACTTCTCTTCGTAAATGCTAAAGGTAGAAACATATCTGCAATACACAATAATTTTATTACTTAAGTTCATTCATGGTCATTATCGTCAAAGGCTCTGACTTCATGGGTATTTTCTTGCATCTAAAAGACTGACCAAGCTATTAGGAAAAAAAAAAGACAGGCTGACAATAAATGAATGAACCAGCAGCTGTAGCAGCACCACTTATATTGCTGGCTAGCAAATAATTTTTTGAAGTTGGGTTTGTGTAATATCTTTAGAAGCTTTTCCAATACTGTATTGATCTGGATGGGCCAAGCCAGGTCCTGAAGCAACGACAAACAACCCCCAGAATGACTCACAAAAACACGTTTATTTCTTGTTGGTACCAAATGCCCACAGTTGACTTGACTGCAGGTCAGCCACACATGGTCGGCACTCTCACTCCAGGACACAGGGTGACAAAGCAACCATTATCTGGAGCTTCGCCTGTTACCCTCCTGGAGTAAGAAATGGCAGCCCACTTCAGTATCCTTGCCTGGAAAATCCGGTGAACAGAGGAACCTGGTGGGCTACAGTTCATGGGGTCGCAAAGAGTTGGACATGCCTGAGCAACTGAGCACATCGCCTTTTGCAGAGGCAGAGAAAGAGAGAGTATGGAAAGGGGGCTGTGCATGGAAGGGCCACAGCACAGTGTTTCCATCTGGTCACGTGACCAAAACAGGTCACGTGACCAAGCCTGCTATCCAGAAGGCGGGAACATTTGTCTCTCTGTGTCACACACAGACTGAAAATGGACACATTTGTAAACAGAAACATTGTCAACCTCAAACACAGATGACCCAGGCAAGATTGTTTTTAAATGAAGTTTTTGTTTTGAATTTAAACTAGAGCTAAAATGGCCCGGTTGACCACTCTTTTCAACACCTTCCAGCCTTTCTAAGTCTCCTTGAGGCAGCTGCACAGAACCCAGGTTCTCCAAGGATCATGATTTAAAACTGTTAAAGGATCTAGTATCTCTTCTGCTTCTATCATTTTTTTTTTAATTTATTTTATTTTTTTGGCGACACCACAAGGTATATGGGATCTTAGTTCCACAACCAGGGATCAAACCGGTACACTCTGCATTGAGAGCATGGAGTCTTAACCACTGGACCTCCAGGGAAATCCCAAGGCAAGATTTTTAAATTGATAAGAATCGATTCATTACTCTTTTCAACTCTGAGACAGATCTTACATGAAAAAAGGAGAAAAACTCTTCACTCATTCAACAGCTGTTTATTGTACTGTAATACGAGCCAAGTATAAGTGACTAGAACATAATCAAAGAGCTCACAGCACTTTGGGGGATGGCAGACAGACTTAGCTTTAACCTACATCAGACTATGTACTGGTCAGGAGTGCATAAGTTTTAGAAATGGAGGAGAATTCTAAGTCCTTGTTACAAAGGGAGTGTCTACCTTGCCCTGGAAAGCTAGCTTCCCTTTCTAAGTCTGATTGATTTTTAGCATTGGATGGCTGTTTCTCCTACCTGAACTTCAAATTCAACCATCATTCAACCAGACTGAGTTGAATGGGAGTCCCACCCCAGTATCCAACCAAGTCAGTGTCTCAAAGGAGGATGAAGAAGCTGTTGCCGATGAGTAGGAGAAAAGAAGCAATAGGAAAACAGAATGAGCAAAGATTTTTTTATTGCCGGCATTTAAATGTCTTTCAGATCCAGACTGTATATTTTTTAAATGAGCCTTGGATACTGGATACTGTGAGTGCTGCTCTTGTCTGACTTGATGTCATGTTTGCTTAGGCGAAGCAATTTTTCTGCTCTTCTCCTTTCTGGGTCAACCTAGTTGGAGCAAATCAAATTGTTCTCCCTTTTTCTCCCTTTCATACATCATCATTTAAGATCACCAAGAATTCGAGTTCCAGAACCTGCCCTTGTCTCCTTTTACAATAGCTGTTTATTTCTGAACAGCATTCATGAAGGAGAACACTTTTCGCAGGATAATCAGGCAAATTGCTCAGGCTGACAGCGATGGTAAACTTGAAATGAAAATCTCAGGAATGTGTGTGTCATTAGCTTCCGAGTGGAATTATTTGCAAAATCGTAAAGCTCTGATTTAGCTGGAAGAAAAATTACAATATAAATTCATAAATTATTTATGGGTAATGAAGCAGGAAAACAATGACTTTGTAAGTTTTATTCTAAGGGATTTGAACCTAAGATAACTCCCCAAAGCAGGCTGAATTCATTGCAATGAAGACCACTCATCTGGGCACTTGAAAAAGCTGAGCTTTTCCTTTGCTTGGTCTTTGCGCCTCCTTGAGTGCTAGAGAAAAGGGATAAATACAAAGCAGCTAGACCAGCTCTGGGAAGAAAACAGAAAGGTAGTGAGCTGCCTTAATTGATCTCCTCACATAAAATCCAAAAACCCAGGGGCTATCTTTAGTGTGAGACACGTCTTCGTGAAAATGTCTCCAGTTACTCAGAAAAATCAAATCTTCTTTACACAGCAGTCTTCAAGGAACAAGAAATATTTCATTAGGATTTTAATAGTGAGGGCTCAAGTGAAAGAAACTCCATCTTGTCTTGTCAACCTTTATCCTCTCTTGAAAAATAAATAAAGTACGATATCTTTACAGTAGCTTCATTTAAAGAACTCTTTCTCTCTGACTTTGGAGAGTTAGAAATTAAATGAGTCCTTAGGAAGATTTTTTAATTTACTTTTTTTGGGAATATAGTTTATTTAGAATGTTGTGTTAGTTTCTACTGTACAGCAAAGTGGATCAGCTATACATACACGTATATAACTACTCTTTTAGATTCTTTTCCCATGTCGGTCACTACAGAGCATTGAGTCTAGTTCCCTGTACTATACTGTAGTTCCTTATTAGTTATCTATTTTATATATTGTAATGCGTATTCCCAGGTGGCTCAGGGGTGAAGAGTCCACCTGCAAATGTAGGAGATGCGGGTTCGACCACTGATCCAGGAAGATCCTCTGGAAGAGGAAGTGCCAACCCGCTCCAGTATTCCTGCCTGGAAAGTTCCATGGACAGAAGAGCCTGGCAGGCTATAGTCCATGGGGTTGCAAAAGAGTCAGACACGACTTAGGGCCTGAACAACAACAACGTGTATACATCAATCCCAATCTCCTAATTTATCCCTCCCCCACTTTTTTGTGATATGCTTTGAAGACATTAATTTGCATAACTCTGATATGACAAGGACTGTATGTGTGTGTTTGTTTTGTTAATTACAATATACTCCTTGTGTAAGTGAAAAACCCAGAGATTTGCTATAGTTAATTTATCAAATTGTAGCTGAAGCATGATACTTTTATATAAACTTCTATGATTCATGACTAGTTTTTTAAATATTTATTTATTTTTAATTGAAGGATAATTGCTTTACAATATTGTGTTGGCTTCTGCCAGACATCAGCATGAATCAGCCATAAGTATACATATGTCCCCTCCCTCTTGAACCTCCCTCCTACCTCCCACCCCTTCCCACCCCTCTGGATTGTTACAGAGCCCTGGTTTGGGTTCCCTGAGTCATACAGCAAATCCCCGTTGGGTATCTATTTTACATATGGTAGTGTATATGTTTCCATGCTACTCTCTCCATCCGTCCCACCCTCTCCTTCCCACCACCTGTGTCCATAAGTCTGTCCTCTCTGTCTGCATCTCCATTACTGCCCTGCAAGTATGTTCATCAGTACCATCTTTCTAGATTCCATAGGTGTGTGTTAGAAAGAAAGTGAAGTCACTCAGTTGTGTCCGACTCTTGGCAACCCCATGGACTGTAGCCTACCAGGCTCCTCTGTCCATGGGATTTTCCAGGCAATAGTACTGGAGTAGGGTGCCATTGCCTTCTCCAGGAGGTATGTGTTAATGTATGATATTTGCTTTTCTCTTTCTGACTTATTTCACTCTGTATAATAGGCTGTAGATTCATCCACTTCATTAGAACGGACTCAAATGTGTTCCTTTTTAGGGCTGAGTAATATTCCATTGTATATATGTACCACAACTTCTTTACTCATTCATCTGCCAATGGACATCTAGGTTGCTTCCATGTTCTAACTATTGTAAATAGCACTGCAGTGAACACTGGGGTACATGTGTCTTTTTCAGTTTTGGTTTCCTCAGAGTATATGCCTAGGAGTGGGACTGCTGGGTCATATGGTAGTTTTATTCCTAGTATTTTAAGGTGATTCATCACCACTTAATAAAATTCAGCGACACCCAGTGGTGAGCCAGATGTGACCACCAATTCCCAGTGTTCCCTCATTCCCTCTCATCGTGTCCTTTCCTAAACTTAGCCTACCACAGAAAAGTGTCATAGCTCTCTGCCTCCTGGAGGAGAAGCAGGGAAAAGATGGGATAAGATGACCCTTGTCAGAATAGCCTTCAAATCTTATATATTTTGACTGATTTTTGGGGGGGGAGGGTAGTTTTGTTCCACCACTTTCGAGGAGAGCTACTTCACTGTGCAGGAGGATTGATCTGTTTCTCCATGTTGTTCTATTTTTATCTCATATATTTTGAGTCTATGCTTACAGTTACAGTTTTATCTTCTATGCACCTTGACCTTGTCATCATTATATAGGAATCCCTTGTCTCTAGTAGTATTAGTTGTAGTTGTTTGCCTTAATATCTATTTCTTCAATATAGTTACACCAGACTTTTGCTAATATTTGACTGACATATCTCATTTCACATCTTCACTGTCAACCTTTCTGAAACTTTGTGTTTTAGTTATACTTCTTGTAAACATCACATGGCTGGATTTATATTTAAATCAAGACCCACAATATTTGTACTTTAATTGGTACATTTAGTTCATTTAAATGTACTAGAAAATCTAAGAGAGTTGAGTTTATTTTTTCCATCTCATTTTGTGGTTTCTATTTGTCTCTTCCACTCCAGTCTAATTTTTGCTTCTTTCTTATAGATTGATTGAGAATATTTTTCTCATTCCACTTTTTTCTTCTGATGTTTAGAATCTAAATACTTTATTTATTTTAGTCTTTTAATAGTTGCTCTTAAAATTTTAGCATGTGTCTAGATGTAACAAAATCTGAATTTAATTAATCATTGAATATCTTTACCCTTCTCTGGAACAACACAAGGACCTCAAAACATCTCAGTTTTGATCATTTCCTCTCAAATTATATGCTGTTATTATTGGATTATTTAGTTCTATCTTGTAATGTTTCTAATCTTACAAGGTTTTAGATGATGGAATTTTGTATAGAACCACTCCCTACAGCTTTCTTTGGTTATCACTCCTTCTTGCATCAAACTGTCCATCAGGAATCACTTTCCTAGGTCAGGAATACATACTTTAGGATTTACTTTACTGAGGGTTTCATTTGAAAACATCTTTGTCTGCCCTCATTCCTGAGAGACATTTATGTTCCATACGTCATCCTTGACGGGAGCCTCCGTTTCTCTGAGTACACTGTTGCTTGTATTTCACTGTTTCCTGGTTTCCATCACTGCTGTTGAGAAGCTAGTCTCAGTCCTTCTCCTGTAAGTAGTCTGGAGAAGGCAATGGCACTCCACTCCAGTACTCTTGCCTGGAAACTCCCGTGGATGAAGGAGCCTTGTAGGTTGCAGTCCATGGGGTCGCGAAGAGTCAGACATGACTGAGCGCCTTCACTTTCAGTTTTCACTTTCATGCATTGGAGAAGGAAATGGCAACCCACTCCAGTGTTCTTGCCTGGAGAATCCCAAGGACAGGGGAGCCTGGTAGGCTGCCATCTGTGGGGTCGCACAGAGTCGGACACGACTGAAGTGACTTAGAAGCAGCAGCAGCAGCATTGTCTCTCGAGCTGCTTTTAAGATCTTCTTTGTTGTTCTGTAATTTTATTGTATTATGGCTAGATATAGATTTTTCCCCCCACTAAGGATTTGCTTGACTTTCTAAATCTCCTAAGATCTCTTTCATTATCTAGAAAACTCTAAGCCTTTATCTCTTCAACATTGTCTCAACCTCCTTCCCTCTTTCTCTGCTCTTATTCTGTAACCGATTAGACAAGTCAGATGTTCTCCCTGTCCTCCATGTCTCCTAACCTGTCTTTGTGTCTTTCTACATTCAGAATAATTTTTTTTGTGCCACCTCTCAGGTTATTATCTCTCCTTTCTGTTGTAAATAATCTCCCATTAAAAACATCCACTGAGTTTCAACTTTAATGATTGTATGTTTCATTTGTAATATTTAGTTCTTTTTATATGCTTAGTCCGATGTTCAGTAGTTTCTTACTCTTTATTCACTTTTTTAAACGCTACCTTTTTATCTTTGAACATACTAATTCTACACTTCGCATCTGATACTTCAGATATCTGAAGTGTTTGCTTGTCTCATCTGGTATTTCAGCTGGCTTTTGCACATGGTGCTTCGTTTCCTTACATATCTTATATTCTATTTTATTGAAAGTCTTTGTGGCTTGCGGTGAAGGATATTTCTATTTCTCTCTCCTACTAAGGATTTAACCCCTTGAAATAACAGCTTTTTGTGATATAGGCTGACGGCCTTAGAGAAGCCTTACACTTTAATATTCTGCCCCTTGCCACTCCCTGCAAATCTCTTAAAACCAAAGCTTCAGGTCCTCTGGATCTGGAAGATGTTTTGTAGGGCAAAAGCCAACCTTAGCGCTGATGTTTTGTTTTTCTGGGTCCCTATTTTCACTTAGTTTGCAACGGCACTGGTCCACCCCAGGGCAGTTCTGCTGTGGATTGCAGAACCAGGGTGCATTCAGCTCTTTAGATGGGAGGTTCTCCTACAGAAGCTCTGAATTCTACCCAGGTCCACATTCTGCACCTTGTGGGCCAGTGCTAATGCCTGCTAAGTGCTTGATGGACACCTGCTCGACAGGCCTGCCTGGGATGTAACAGGGTTTCATTCGCTCTTTCACTGCCTCAGGCCGACTTGGGGCAGACACAGGCAGAGCGAGCAAGGAGTGTTCAGTGTCATGAAACCTGCATCCACGTCACGCAGACGAGGACTGCGGACTGAGATTGAAGCCGGCCCCACACGGTTTAGTGATGCATGGACTCCTTCACTCCTTTTGTCCCTCCCAATCGTTCTGGGAGGCATTCCCCACTCCACTAGGCACAACCCGTGTTTCTTTCCACGTGGTATAACACAGATGCAGAAGCCAGGAGGCACCCAAGCAGAGCTCACATTTCTGTGTGAGCCTGAGCCGATCACCTGACCTTGTTGTGCCATTTTCTGATCTGTCAAATGGAATAGAAAAAAAAAAACAAAA
>NW_011494797.1:1108780-1108988 GCF_000754665.1 Bison bison bison | reverse complement strand
CTGGAAACTCCCATGGATGAAGGAGCCTTGTAGGTTGCAGTCCATGGGGTCGTGAAGAGTCAGACATGACTGAGCGCCTTCACTTTCAGTTTTCACTTTCACGCATTGGAGAAGGAAATGGCAACCCACTCCAGTGTTCTTGCCTGGAGAATCCCAGGGACGGGGGAGCCTGGTGGGCTGCCGTCTGTGGGGTCGCACAGAGTCAAAC